>NC_135424.1:27100898-27370898 GCF_051991245.1 Festucalex cinctus
CACTCCCTCACCATGCAATTTTGGCCAAAAACAAAAGGAAATATGCATCGCTTTCTGCTACTGCAGATGTAAGGAAAAGACCTAGTCGCCTCACTCACTTCGACCGATTTTCGGCAAAACCAAAGTTTTTGGACATTATTCCTGTCAAGCAAGATAAGAATGAATTTATATTACCTCATAGTTTCAATGTTTTGGTGGCATTTATAGTAAATAGTAAGTCAACAAACGTGTGGACGGTTAGAGCTATCGCTAGCCTTTGGCTAAAAACAACGAGGGAGAACATTACCTTTGTGCAGACGTAGTAGTTTCTGGTCATTTTGGAGGGATTGGACTGGTTGTGTTTGTGGTTCTCCAAAAAGTTTGATTCAGCACAGACATTTTTCGTAGTTGTTTGAGGGCTTGGGGAGGGAAATAAACCGGACAGTGTCTCTCTCGTGTCTCCCTTACACAAACCGTGACGACTGCAGGACGCGGGTTAGTTGATCGGTGCTAACGGCTATCACTCTTACACAAGCCGTGACTACAGCGTGTAACAATTTAATTGATTATTTTCTTGGCTTTGAACAACCAGTCAATGCACTATCAGGAGTGGGATTGCTTTTGTTTGTCCGCAGCAAAACACACGTGTCGTCGCAGACATGACGTCTTGCTTCTTGATTGGTTTACTAGGTAATGCGGGCGTGGTTTACGGTCAGGTAAGTTGTGGTCGCCTCCAGCATTTGAGTTGCCCATGCGTAGTTTATATAAACGCCTTTGACACAGAAGGCTGGGCATATTTGATTCAAATCTCAAGCCATATAACTGCACGTTTTTAAGTCAGAAGCAGTTATGTTGCAACTTTCAAATGAGTGTCTACATTGCTAAAGGGAGTTCACTTCACCCGCATCAGTTTACAACGTTCAATGCAGTGTGTACATGAAATGCAATAAATAAATTCTCTTACAGATGAAATGGTCTCGCACTCGTCCAAGTTTCACCACATTCTTTAGGTCATCGTGACGGAGAACTTCTCTACTGCATGTATCCAAGCGACTGTTCACGACTTTAGCAACCTTGCTCCCTGAGGAAAAACAAATATTTATAACTTTCAGTCGAAGTAAAAAAAACTGAATAAATACATTATGACAGGGTCGACAACTAAGTTTGGCCCCGGGCCAAATTCTTTTCGAGCAATTCAATCACGGACCAAAATTACATTTTGATTTTGATTTTTTTTCTTATTAGCAGGGGTGCACAAATGGTGTGCCAGTGTGCATGGGCACTGGGGACTGAATATGGTGCTCTCGTTCCAAGCTTGCCTGTGCACTTTTGCGCATTAATGGATAGGTTAGGCCAACTGTAATTCAATGGGAAGTCAGGCACCACAATGGTTGCTTCTGAGGGATAATTTCCAGAGGTCGGCAATCCGTCAGAAGTCCGCCGGTCCGTCACTGAAGGACCCCCGTTTTGCTGACGAATGACGTGAAATTAAAAAAAAAAAAAAAAAAAAAAAAACTTAAAAAAATGGCAAGCTGAGCAATGATCCGTCAGACTAATCGTTACTCACCACTAGGGTTGTCACAAGAACCGATACTTCGGTGCCAAGTCGATGCCAAGATTCTGAAAATGTGACGGTACGGCCTTTTCTACAATACCCGAAGTACCGTTGGTATTGAGGCGGCATATCTGGCCACATCTTTTGTGTTGTTTTGGGGAAGGCTTTTTTTTTTTTTTTTTTTTTTAATCCCACAGGTACTCACTCACAGACGCTTACATCATGTAAACTAGAACACATGACTGGGTACTTGTAATGCAGCCAATTGTGCACATGCTGCACGGCAATGCAAAGGTATCAAAAAGTATCTATCTCGACTCACTGAATGGATCGATACTGCGGATCGAGACATTAAGCATCACAATATATTGTCATATTTGAGTCCACAGGTCACATGAGCTGGACGCTATTGAGCTCAGAATCAGATGCTAATTTTTTACATATAAAAATTCATAGAAAAAAAATGAAAGACGTAAAATCGAAAACCAAGAGGCGTATCTCATGTGGGCGGCCAGGCACTACAGATGTACAGATATCTGTATGATATTTTGTCCCTGCCCTACTATATACTGAGACAAAACCACAACAATATTGAGGCACTTTTGATACTGTGAATTTTTTGCCATCCCTAATTACAGGCATCAGTTTTTTCATCAACACTATTTGGCGAGCCAGAAATAATCAGCGGCAGGCAATTATGGCCCCACGGTCTTCTAGTTGCCGACCACTGCATTATGTCATTCAAATGTTGAAACAAAAATTGTATTTCACGTTCCTTTTACTTAGGAGTGAATTACTGTTCATGCTAATTTGCAGACTATGTAGCACAAACAGAAAATGACTAAATTGTTGGAACAAACATGCTTATCTGTTTTCACTCATTTCCTCTCTTCAGGTGAAGATAATCTTACCATTAACATCTCCCAATTCTATAACTCCTTGTGGAAAGCAGCGTTTTAGGCGTTCTGCCTTCTCTCCCTGCACTGCATCAAGGAGGGTGATCTCGGGCAGGAGGCGGTAACTCGCTGTGGCCACGGGAGAGAATTTAGCATGATCTTTCCCTGTTCGGAGAAGAGAAACACTTGAGTGGCACCATATGGTGTAGAAAGTGCTATACAAGATCAGTTGATTTACCATTACCAGAATGCACTGATTCTGCAGTGCTTGGACTAGGTCTGAATGAACCCACTAATTAAAAGTCATATTATTACAAATAGCATTGAGAAACTGGAGTTGAGGTTAGGGCTGGGAAATAAATTCATTCAATTAATTAAGCATTTTAAAAGTGGAATCGTTGAACATTAGCTAAATCTTGAAATCAATGTGCATTTAATGAATGTACTTTGGATTATTAGGGCCCGAGCAGCGACCGCTGCGAGGTCCCTATTGTTTTTGTAAAAATTCTTCTTCTTCTTCTTCTTCTTCTTCTTCTTCTTCCTCCGCAAACGATCGCGATTTTGGGTACCTAAACATTCATGAAAACTCACCGAACTTTGCACACTCCTCAGGCCCGGCGAAAAATTTGATATTATTAAGTCCGACTCGATAGCGCCCCCTAGCGTAGAAAAATAAAAACCAAGCCCGGCACGTTTGAGCTAGAGCAACAAAAATTGGCAGGCACGTGTAGCACCCCGAGACGCACAAAAAAAGTCTATTGGGACCATGTAGCTAAAATGTACAGGAAGTGAGCTATGAATTTTTGAATGTCCAATTTTGGCCTATTTTGGCACATTCCCTGTGGTCATGCTTTTCCCCCCTTTGCAAACATTTTTCATCCAATTGACTTCAAACTTGGCATTTATCATCTCAAGACCTGAGAGAACAACTGGGCAAAACATCTTGCCTTTTCGAAATACTATATGACGGGGGCGGGGCATCAAATATTGCCTTTAAAATTTCATTTGTCCAGAAAGAGCAAATGCTTAATAACTCCCATGTTCAAGCTCCAAAAAATCTCAAACTTCTCAGGCAACGTAATAGTCACGGCCTGAAAACATCTATATGATAAAATTCAGTTATACATGTAGCGCCACCTAGTGGTGACAATAAATGTCATACTTTACGTTTTTAGCTACTGTGCCGAGCTCGTTGAAGGAATCCAGTTGAAAATTGGTCAGAAAAGCCTTAAGATGTTGATCATGCCCCACACCGAATATTGTAACTTTTCGCTAAAGGGCGTGGCCGTTACGGTTCTGCAAAATCTGAAGATTTTTCGTGACAATAAAAGTTGCTTTAACTTGACCCAGATGATCCTACCTTCTCAAAATTTCACACATTTGATGAGAGTCCAGCCCTAAAGACATCTACTGACTTATATTTCATCTAACTGATAGCGCCACCTAGTGGCAATTTTTTTTCTTACGAATTTTCTTCTACGTTTTTCTCCAAACACGTTAACTGGACCTACCTCATATTTGCTCAGATGAGGGTTTCGGCCTTCATGATGTCACAACACGAAGTTTGTGAGTTTTCGCGAATTGCTGTGGGTGTGGCTAAGCGCTGTTCGCCAAGAAAACAACGCCAGTTTCGAGGGTCTAAACATGCACAGAAACTCATGAAACTTGGCACACACATCTGGCCTGGTAAAATGAGCAATATTTTATTGTTGATTGTGCTATTTTTACAAAAATGACTCAATAGCGCCCCCTAGAAGTTTTTAACGAAGCAGCCCCGGTTGTACGTTTAAGCAAGAACGACGAATATTTTTAGGTGTATGAGGGAGCCCAAGACCTACAAAAAAGTCTCTTGGACCCATATGCTAAAATGAACAGGAAGTTAGCTACGAATTTTTGAATGTCCCATTTTTGACTATTTTTGCACATTCACAGGGGGCAGACTTTTGCCCACTTCTCCTACACGTTTCATCTGACTGAGTTAAGACTTGACCTGGACCATGTCAAGACCTGAGCCAACGACAGGGGGAAAAATCTTGACCTTTCGAAATACTATATGATGAAGGCGGGGCATCAAAATTTGTGTTTCGCACTGAAAAAGGATATGCTTAATAACTCCCCGGTACATGCTCCAAAAAATCCCAAACTTGACATGTATGTTTATCGTCAAGGCCTGAAGCTATCTCTATGACAACATTCAGTTATATATGCAGCGCCACCTAGCCCTTGAGGCATAAAAAAAAAATACCCCACATACGGTATTTTGTACAAAAAATGTAAACTCATTCTAAGTGTGATAACTAAGTCATTTATGAATATTCTTTTAGTTTCCACCACTCAAAATGTTCACTGGCATCAGACTTATCCAAACATATATATATTTTTATTTATCTTTGATAGCCTCTGTGGACATTAAAAGCAATATCGTGAATGAAGGATATGCTTAATAACTCCACGGTACATGCTCCAAAAAAAATCCCACACTTGACATGTATGCTTATAATCAAGGCCTGAAGGTATCTCGATGACAACATTCAGTTATAAATACAGCGCCACCTAGCCCTTGAGGCTTATATAAAAAAAAAAAAAAAACACATACGGTATTTTGTACAAAAAATGTAAACTCATTCTAAGTGTGATGACTAAGTCATTTATGAATATTCTTTTAGTTTCCAACACTCAAATTGTTCACTGGCTTCACACCGATCCAAACGTATGTACGTTTCCATTTTGTTTTATTCATTTTTGATTGCCCCTTTGGACAATAAAAGTAACATTGTGCAATGAGTACAACGAGCGATGATGTATATATACACTTTTACAAAAAATACCAATCAGGGCAACTCATTGCCTAAAAATAAAAAAGGACGCAGATTTTTGCAGGTCTTAACAATCCCCAAAACCCGTTGAGCTTGATACACACTGGCAAAAAAAATATTCTACATGTAAACGTTTATTATGCCATTTTCAAAGAAATTCTGCTTCCAATATGCCAGTACCCCAACGTGCCAGTACCCTAACGTGCAAGTACCCCAACGTGGCCCAGGCTGCGAGGGCCATTTATAGCTGCTCGCAGCTCTAGTTAAAACCTGTTTTTCTTAATCCCGTTCTATAGAAATATTGTGATGGGTGCTTGACAACAGTGGTCCCCAAACTTTTTTTTCTTGTCACGGAACGGTTCATACAAGCCAGTAACAGCTTGGGTTGGCGGATATTCATTTTTTAAATTATTATTATTTATTTATTTCTATTAATAAAATGCTACAACAACAGACGCTAATCCACTGTGTATTTTTATGTAACTGCACAAACACCAAGGGTAACAAGGGATAATACGAGCAACACAAAAACATAGGCTCTTTGTGTTGTCTCATCACTGGGCCTTTTCCCCGTTGCAAAGAAACTTTCCAAAATACGTAATTTGTTACATACATACATAAATACATTTATTGATTTAGCATCATCCATCCATCCATCCATCTTCTTCCGCTTATCGAAAACCAAGAGGCGTATCTAATGCAGGAGGCCAGGAACTACTAATCTACAATGAATTGGGGTCAATAGGTCACATGACATGCAGCCGCTCAGGTTCTGATCAGGGGGGCCGTTCCTCCCAATCACGCCCCTCCAGGTCTCACTGTCATTCCCCACGTGAGCGTTGAAGTCCCCCAGCAGGACGAGGGAGTCTCCAGAGGGAGCGCTCTCCAGCACAACCTCCAAGGACTCCAAAAAGAGTGGGTACTCTGAACTGCTGTTTGGCGCATATGCACAAAAAACAGTCAGGACCCGTCCCCCCATCTGAAGGCGGAGGGAGGCTAACCTCTCGTCCACCGGGGTAAACCCCAACGTACAGGCGCCGAGCCGGGGGGCAATAAGTATGCCCACACCTGCTCTGCGCCTCACACCGTGGGCAACTCCAGAGTGGAAGAGAGTCCAACCCCTCTCAAGAGGATTGGTACCAGAGCCCAAGCTGTGTGTGGAGGCGAGTCCGACTATGTCTAGTCGGAACTTCTCGGCCTCACACACCAGCTCGGGCTCCTTCCCTGCCAGAGAGGTGACATTCCACGTCCCAAGAGCCAGCTTCTGTAGCCGGGGATCGGTCCGCCAAGGTCTCCGCCTTTGGCTGCCACCCAGCCTGCTCTGCACCCCGTACTCCCGAAGCACCCCCCACAGAACTCCCCGAGGGACACGGTCGAACGCCTTCTCCAAATCCACAAAACACATGTGGACTGGTTGAGCGAACTCCCACGCACCCTCGAGGACCCTGCGGAGGGTGTAGAGCTGGTCCACTGTTCCACGGCCAGGACGAAAACCACACTGCTCCTCCTGAATCCGAGATTCGACCTCCCGACGGACCCTCCTCTCCAGCATCCCTGAATAGACCTTACCAGGGAGGCTAAGTAGTGTGATCCCTCTGTAGTTGGAACACACCCTCCGGTCTCCCTTCTTAAAAAGGAGGACCACCACCCCGGTCTGCCAATCCAGAGGCACTGTCCCCGATGTCCACGCGATGTTGTAGAGGCGTGTCAACCCTACAGCCCCACAACATCCAGAGTCTTTAGGAACTCCGGGCGGATCTCATCCATCCCCGGGTCCCTGCCACCGAGGAGCTTTCCAACCACCTCAGTGACTTCGACCCCAGAGATAGGAGAGCCCACCCCAGAGTCCCCAGACTCTGCTTCCTCAAAGGAAGACGTGTTGGTGGAATTGAGGAGGTCTTCGAAGTATTCCCCCCACCGCCTCACGACTTCCTGAGTCGAGGTCAGCAGCACCCCATCGCCACTATACACAGTGTTCACTGCACTGCTTTCCTCTCCTGAGACGCCGGATGGTGGACCAGAATTTCTTCGAAGCCGTCCGGAAGTCGTTTTCCATGGGCTGACCGAACTCCTCACATGTCCGAGTTTTTGCCTCAGCAACCGCTGGAGCCGCGTTCCGCTTGGCCATCCGGTACCTGTCAGCTGCCTCCGGAATACGACAGGCCAAAAAGGCCCGCTAGGACTCCTTCAGCTTGACGGCATCCCTTACCAGCGGGTTCGAGGATTGCCGCCGCGACAGGCACCGACCACCTTACGGCCACAGCTCCGATCGGCCGCCTCAACAATGGAGGCGCGGAACATGGCCCATTCGGACTCAATGTCCCCCGCCTCCCCCGAGACAAGGGAGAAGCTCTGCCGGAGGTGGGCATTGAAACTCTTTCTGACAGGGGATTCCGCCAGACGTTCCCAGCAAACCCTCACAATACGTTTGGGTCTGCCAGGTTGAACCGGCATCTTCCCCCACCATCGGAGCCAACATACCACCAGGTGGTGATCAGTTGACAGCTCCGCCCCTCTCTTCACCCGAGTGTCCAAAACATGCGGCCGCAAATCCGATGACACGACTACAAAGTCGATCATCGAACTGCGGCCTAGGGTGTCCTGGTGCCAAGTGCACATATGGACACCCTTATGCTTGAACATGGTGTTCGTTATGGACAAACCATGACGAGCACAGAAGTCCAATAACAGAACACCGCTCCGGTTCCGATCAGGGGGGCCGTTCCTCCCAATCACGCCCCTCCAGGTCTCACTGTCATTCCCCACGTGAGCGTTGAAAATCCCCCAGCAGGACGAGGGAGTCCCCAGAGGGAGCGCTCTCCAGCACACCTTCCAAGGACTCCAAAAAGGGTGGGTACTCTGAACTGCTGTTTGGTGCATATGCACAAAAAACAGTCAGGACCCGTCCCCCCACCCGAAGGCGGAGGGAGGCTACCCTCTCGTCCACCGGGGTAAACCCCAACGTACAGGCGCCGAGCCGGGGGGCAATAAGTATGCCCACACCTGCTCTGCGCCTCACACCGTGGGCAACTCCAGAGTGGAAGAGAGTCCAACCCCTCTCAAGAGGACTGGTACCAGAGCCCAAGCTGTGTGTGGAGGCGAGTCCGACTATGTCTAGTCGGAACTTCTCAGCCTCACACACCAGCTCAGGCTCCTTCCCTGCCAGAGAGGTGACATTCCATGTCCCAAGAGCCAGCTTCTGTAGCCGGGGATCGGTACGCCAAGGTCTCCGCCTTTGGCTGCCACCCAGCCTGCTCTGCACCTGACCCCTTTGGTCCCTCCCACCGGTGGTGAGCCCGTGGGAAGGGGGACCCACGTTTCCTCTTCGGGAACCATGGATGCAGGCCCGGCCACCGAGCACTCGCCAGTGAGCCCCGCCTCCAGAGGGGAGCCCCGGTGACCCGCGTCCGGGCAAGGGAAACGTGCCTCCACAATTAATATTATTCCTCATAAGGGGTCTGTGTGTGTGTGTATGTATATGTATATATGTATATGTATATATATATATATATATATATATATATATATATATATGTGTGTGTGTGTATATATATGTGTATATATACACATACATATACATATACATATATGTATATATATATATATATATATATATATATATATATATATATATATATATATATATATATATATATATATATATATATATATATATATATATATATATATATATATATATGCGTCTGCCAAAGGAGTCTATTCGGGCCCCGACTTCCCGGAGCCCGAGAAATGCCTTCAATGAATTGAAATATACAAACGACTGATCAAAGGAATGCTTATAAAGTTTCTTATCAACCAGAGGGGACTCTCTGGCGTCACCCCTCCAGGGGGCACTCCTGGAATGCCTAAATGGAGCAACAGCACCGTCAAGTGGTGAAACTTGGAACTATCCTTTGTGACAATTCATATAAGTAACCGCATTTTACACATTTATACCATGATAATTCTTGACAGATAACTGAACTACGAATGATTCGCCTGCTCTGCACCCGACCCCTTTGGTCCCTCCCACCGGTGGTGAGCCCGTGGGAAGGGGGACCCACGTTTCCTCTTCGGGCTGTGCCCGGCCGGGCCCCATGGGTGCAGGCCCGGCCACCAAGTGCTCGCCAGCGAGCCCCGCCTCCAGGCCTGGCTCCAGTGGGGGGCCCCGGTGACCCCCGTCCGGGCAAGGGAAACGTGCCTCCATTAATATTATTCCTCATAAGGTGTCTTCTGAGCCGTGCTTAGTCTGGCCCGCAAGCGGTGTAAACGGCACCATTCGAATGAATGTAATCTAATTGCTTGCGTCGCCGGAACGCACCGCAACCGCACCGCATCCGGTGTAAACCCGGGGTGAGGCGCAGAGCAGGTGTGGGCATACTTATTGCCCACTGGCTGATTTAGCATCAGTGCTATGAAATAGGGATGTGGAAAATAATCGATATCAATGGATGCATCGATGTGCACATGCACGTGCAAGTGCATCGGCTCATTCACTGGGTATCGATGTAATTGACGTGTGAAATCCAGATCCATCTTGATGCGTTGGCGGGTATCGGTGAAATCCGATGCAAGTGCTGTTTTTTTCATTGTAAACTTCATTCCATTTGCTTTTCCCCAAAATCCCAGGGCGCATTGAATGCACCATACGGAAGCCGTGAGGCATACACAATCCACTAGGAAGTAAAACATCATGGACGTTGGCGCGAGCAGCAACGAGGAAGATTATATATGTAATGTACCCGCAACGTTTAAATCATATGTTTGGAAACACTTCGGCTTCGCAATGAAAGACGGAAACCGGAAAGATTGACAAAACGTTCGTCATTTGCAAAGAACGCCGCGTGAAGAAGCCGTACAACGGCAGAACGACAAACATGCAGACCCACTTGAAAAATCCTTTTTAAGTCGCTAACAAGTGAACAGCCGCTTCCGCATCTAGTTCCTCGTCGGACACCGGAGATGGACTAAGCAAATTAGGTCAATACATTTTCAGACAGGACTTTGAGTCCCGTTACAACTACTGCTAAGATTTACTAAGATTTCCTCGACAATGCTTCAGCCCTTGACTGCTTCAAAGGCCTCCACTTCATGGATGCTGACAACACTGTAAAGGATGTGATATTCCTGAGGATAGCAGGATAGGATGGAGCGAGAGATCGACAGGCGGATGGGTGCAGCGTCTGCAGTGATGCGGACTCTGTATCGGCCCGTCGTGGTGAAGAAGGAGCTGAGCCAAAAGGTAAGGCTCTTGATTTACCAGTCTATCGACATTCCAACCCTCATCTATTGTCACGAGCTGTGGGTCGTGACCGAAAGAACGAGATCCCGGATACAAGCGGCCGAAATGAGTTTCCTCCACAGGGTGTCCGGGCTCTCCCTTAGAGATACGGTGAGAAGCTTGGTCATCCGGGAGGGACTCGGAGTCGAGCCGCTGCTCCTCCGCGATGAGAGGAGCCAGCTGAGGTGGCTCGGGCATCTGGTTCGGATGCCTCCTGGACGCCTCCCTAGGGAGGTGTTCCGGGCATGTCCCACCGGCGGGAGGCCCCGGGGACGACCCAGGATACGCTGGAGAGACTATGTCTCTCGGCTGGCCTGGGAACGCCTTGGGATCACGCCGGAGGAGCTGGTTGAAGTGGCTGAGGAGAGGGAAGTCTGGGTTTCCATCCTAAAGCTGCTGCCCCCGCGACCCGACCTCGGATAAGCGGAAAAAGATGGATGGATGGATGGATGGATGGATGGATGGATTTAGGAGATTGTCTTATGGCTGCTTTAACTGTGTGCAAAGTAGACAAGATTTAGTAGTACCTTTAGCTTTACAATTCCCTCAATTTACTTTCTGATTCCTTTTACCAGAGACAAACGGCTGTTGTAAAGTCATGAGACAAATGGCACTGATACAAAAATCAGAGAATTACGTATCTTATTTCATGGTAAGGCCCTGAAAATCATTAGATAAAAAAAGAAACGCATTTCAATGAATCTTGATTTATACTAACCAATTAAGTGCCTATTTCTACGTGATTCACTTTCAAAAAGGCCATTAGTTGATGTTTTCCCACCATTTCAAAACAAAAGCTAAGTGCACATTGTAGATTCAACTTTGAAATTACAAACGATTTGCATGAAGGACAACTGGAAATCAATTGAGTTTTCATTGAATAGTTCTCACCAATTCCTTTGACACAGTGCATGACAATGTCAAGTTCCTGTCCTGGACGGAGCAGCGCTATAAGGATGTCATCATGTACTGGTCCAAGGCTGGAGTCAGCAAACACATCTGCCTGGTTACCAATTGGAACCCACTTTATGTCTCTGGAATAGACTACAACAATGACAAGTGGCAATCACCAATAAGGACAACATGGCAAAAAGCTTTGCTAAACTTCAGTTTGATAATTGAACAGTAGAACTTCCACTGATACTGGATGATAGGGCTCCAGCTATCATCAGCTAACATTTTTAAAATCAAATATTTTACTTTATCCCAGTGTAACAGTAAACATTGCAATAAATCTTATATTTCTTGTAAGAGGACGTTAAAGAAAAAACTGTCGATGTTTACTGTGTAAAAGTGTTCATTTAATTAGCCATTTTAAAATTGAGTATCAGTTTTAGCTTTAATCGAGTAAAAAAAAACTGATTTTTACTTTTTATTTTTTAACTAAAAATGTATCCGAGTATCCAGAACCGCGATATAAATTTGTTGCATTATTATCAATATTAAATCTTTGACTACCAGCCATGTCAATGGAGCAACCCCCCTCGATGCCAGCTGTCTTCCTGGATTTTGACTGATCTTTCAAGGCCCATAGAATATTGAGTCCTAATGCTTTTTAAACATACCAAAAGAAAGATTAGAGTGTCTTCTTTCGACAGAAAAAAAAAGTATGGGTAACACTCTATAATAACTACCCGTTATATCTAGTTAATAGACCATTAGTAAACTGTTAATTAATGAGTTATTAATGACTTATTAAATGTTTGTTAACTGTTTGTTAAGGTTTTAAAATGATGTCTATAAATAGTAAAAAATTTATTTTTAAACTGTTAGTTATTGAGCTCTAAATGACTTGTTAACTGTATAGTAATTATTCATAACTATATTTTATAAATTAGTAATACATCGTTAACAAGCTATTAGAAAATTACTTACTAATGACTTGATAAGTATTACTTCATAGTTTGTATAGGTTATTGGGACGTTATTATAAAGTTGCCACTATTCCTCATTTATTACGTGTTAGTAAATGTGGAGCAGTTGCAACTTTAGAATAACGTCCCAATAACATAAATAGAGTAATAACTAATATTTAAGTTGTAGATTAACTCACTTCTTTACAGCAGTTGTTAATAGTTTGTTAACCATCTACTAATACTATACCAGTGAAACTTTGACTTTAACACTGCTATTTTTCTTCTGTGACACCTCAAACATCTAAATAATGTTTTCCTTCTATAAAACAACAAAAACAACATTATAAGAAGTGCACTTGACAACAAAAATAACAGTTTATTGAACATAAAGAACTATTGAACGAACGACGTGAACTTTGTCTAAAATGTCACAATTATTTAACTACAAGTTACTACTTATTACTAGTAATATTACTACTCTTTCTACGACTACTACTGCTACTATTATAACTAGTAATTAATAGGTAATTACTTTGTAATTTTCACAGTTTCTTTGTTCCCTTCATTAGCATTCAGCTATTAGCATTCAGCTGAGCATTCAGCTATTAGCATTCAGCTTTCAGCATTCCCACGCAATTTCTCCAGAAATTGCACTTAGTCTAGTTTATTCTGTATTTGTTGCTAGAATATTCATAAATGACTTAGTTATCACACTTAGAATGAGTTTACAATTTTCGTAAAAATACCGTGAGTGGGGTATTTTTTTTTCCTGCCTCAAAGGCTAGGTGGCGCTGCATATATAACTGAATATTGTCATAGATATACCTTTAGGCCTCGACTATAAACATACATGTCAAGTTTGGGATTTTTTGGAGCATGTACCGGGGCGTTATTAAGCATATACTTTTTCATTGCGAAACACAAAATTTGATGCTCCGCCCTCATCATATAGTATTGCGAAAAGTCAAGATTTTTCCCACTGTCGTTGGCTCAGGTCTTGACATGGTCCAGGTCAAGTCTGAAGTCAGTCGGATGAAATGTGTAGGCGAAGTGGGCAAAAGTATGCTCCCTGTAAATGTGCTAAAATCCTAAAAAATGGGACCTTCAAAAATTCGTAGCTCGCTTCCTGTTCATTTTAGCACATGGGTCCAAGAGACTTTTTTTTGTAGGTCTTGGGCTCCCTCATATACCTAAAAATCTCCAAAGATCTTGCTTAAACGTACAAGCGGGGCTGCTTAAATAAGAATTTCTAGGGGGCGCTATTGAGTCATTTTTGTAAAAATAGCACAATGCATGATAAAATATTGCTCATTTTGCCAGGCCAGATGTGTGTGCCAAGTTTCATGAGTTTCTGCGCATGTTTAGACCATCAAAACTGGCGTTGTTTTCTTGGCGAACAGTGCTTAGCCACGCCCACAGTGATTCGCGAAAACTCACAAACTTCGTGTTGTGACATCATGAAGGCCGAAACCCTCATCTGAGCAAATATGAGGTTGGTCCAGTTAACGTGTTTGGAGAAAAATGTACAAGAAAATTCGTAAGAAAAAAAATTGCCACTAGGTGGCGCTATCAGTAAGATGAAATATAAGTACGTAGATGTCTTTAGGGCTGGACTCTCATCAAATGTGTGAAATTTTGAGAAGATAGGATCATCTCGGTCAAGTTCATGCAGCTTTTATTGTCACGAAAAATCTTCAGACTTTGCGGCACCGTAGCGGCCACGCCCTTTGGCGAAAAGTTACAATATTCGGTGTGGGGCATGATCAACATCTTAAGGATTTTCTGACCAACTTTCAACTGGATCCCTTCAACGAGCTCAGCGCAGTAGCTAAAAACGTAAAGTATGACATTTATTGTTACCACTAGGTGGTGCTATATGTATAACTGAATTTTATCATATAGATGTTTTCAGGCCGTGACTATTACGTTGCCTGAGAAGTTTGAGATTTTTTGGAGCTTGAACATGGGAGTTATTAAGCATTTGCTCTTTCTGGACAAATGAAATTTTAAAGACAATATTTGATGCCCCGCCCCCATCATATAGTATTTCTAAAAGGCAAGACTTTTTGCCCAGTTGTTCTCTCAGGTCTTGAGATGATAAATGCCAAGTTTGATGTGAATTGGATGAAAAATGTTTGCAGAGGGGGAAAAAGCATGACCACAGTGAATGTGCCAAAATAGGCCAAAATTGGACATAAAAAAATTCATAGCTCATTTCCTGTACATTTTAGCTACATGGTCCCAATAGACTTTTTTGTGCGTCTCGGGGTGCTACACTTGCCTGCCAATTTTCGTTGCTCTAGCTCAAACGTACCAGGCTTAGTTTTTATTTTTCTACGCTAGGGGGCGCTATAGAGTCGCGTTGTTATGACGACTTCATAATATAAAATTTTTCGCCGGGCCTGAGGAGTGTGCAAAGTTTGGTGAGTTTTCGTGAATGTTTAGGTCCTCAAAAATGCGATCGTTTACGGAGAATAATAATAATAATAATAATAATAATAATAATAATAATAATAATTCGAACGAAAAACAATAGGGACCTCGCAGCGGTCGCTGCTCGGGCCCTAATAATAATAATAATAATAATAATAATAATAAGAATAATAATAATAATTCGAACGAAAAACAATAGGGACCTCGCAGCGGTCGCTGCTCGGGCCCTAACTAGAGCTGCGAGCAGCTATAAAGGGCCCTCACAGCCCGGGCCACGTTGGGGTCCTTGCACGTTGGGGTACTTGCACGTTGGGGTACTGGCACGTTGGGGTACTGGCATATTGGATGCAAAATTTCTTTGAAAATGGCATCATAAACGTTTACATGTAGTATATTTTTTTGCCAGTGTGTGTGTCAAGCTCAACGGGTTTTGGTGATTGTTAAGACCTGCAAAAATCAGCGTCCTTTTTTATTTTTAGGCAATGAGTTGCCCTGATTGGTATTTTTTGTAAAAATGTATATACACATCATCGCTCGATGTACTCATTGCACAATGTTACTTTTATTGTCCAAAGGGGCAATCAAAAATGAATAAAACAAAATGGAAACGTACATACGTTTGGAACGGTGTGAAGCCAGTGAACAATTTGAGCGGTGGAAATTAAAAGAATATTCATAAATGACTTAGTTATCACACTTAGAATGAGTTTACATTTTTTGTACAAAATACCGTATGTGGGGTATTTTTTTTTTATATATAAGCCTCAAGGGCTAGGTGGCGCTGTATTTATAACTGAATGTTGTCATAGATACCTTCAGGCCTTGATTATAAGCATACATGTCAAGTGTGGGATTTTTTTTGGAGCATCTACCGTGGAGTTATTATGCATATCTTTCATTCACGATATTGCTTTTAATGTCCATAGAGGCTATCAAAAATAAATAAAAATATATATATGTTTGGATAAGTCTGATGCCAGTGAACATTTTGAGTGGTGGAAACAAAAAGAATATTCATAAATGACTTAGTTATCACACTTAGAATGAGTTTACATTTTTTGTACAAAATACCGTATGTGGGGTATTTTTTTTTATGCCTCAAGGGCTAGGTGGCGCTGCATATATAACTGAATGTTGTCATCGAGAAAACATCAGGCCTTGACGATAAACATACATGTCAAGTTTGGGATTTTTTGGATCATGTACCGGGGAGTTATCAAGCATATCCTTTTTCAGTGCGAAACTCAAATTTTGATGCCCCGCCCTCATCATATAGTATTTCGAAAAGTCAAGATTTTTCCCCCTGTCGTTGGCTCAGGTCTTGACATGGTCCAGGTCAAGTCTTAACTCAGTCGGATGAAACGTGTAGGAGAAGTGGGCAAAAGTATGCCCCCTGTAAATGTGCAAAAATCGTCAAAAATGGGACATTCAAAAATTCGTAGCTCACTTCCTGTTCATTTTAGCATATGGGTCCAAGAGACTTTTTTGTAGGTCTTGGGCTCCCTCATACACCTAAAAATATTCGTCGTTCTTGCTTAAACGCACAACCGGGGCTGCTTCGTTAAAAACTTCTAGGGGGCGCTATTGAGTCATTTTTGTAAAAATAGCACAATCAACAATAAAATATTGCTCATTTTACCAGGCCAGATGTGTGTGCCAAGTTTCATGACTTTCTGTGCATGTTTCGACCCTCAAAATTGGCGTTGTTTTCTTGGCGAACAGTGCTTAGCCACGCCCACAGCGATTCACAAAAACTCACAAACTTCATGTTGTGACATCATGAAGGCGGAAACCCTCATCTGAGCAAATATGAGGTAAGTCCAGTTAACGTGGTTGGAGATAAACGTTGAATAAAAATCGTAAGAAAAAAAATTGACACTTGGTGGCCATATCAGTAAGATGAAATACAAGTTCGTAGATGTCTTCAGGGCTGGACTCTCATCAAATGTGTGAAATTTTGAGAAGATTGGATCATCTCGGTCAAGTTAATGCAGCTTTTATTGTCACGAAAAATCTTCAGACTTTGCGGCACCGTAGCGGCTACGCCCTTTGGCGAAAAGTTACAATATTCGGTGTGAGGCATGAACAACATCTCAAGGCTTTTCTGACCAATTTTCAACTGGATCCCTTCAATGAACTTGGCACAGTAGCAAAAAACGTAAAGTATGACATTTATTGTCACCACTAAGTGGCGCTATATGCTTAACTGAATTTTATCATACAGATGTTTTAAGGCCGTGACTATTAAGTTGCATGGGAAGTTTGAGATTTTTTGGAACTTGTATATGAGAGTTATTAAGCATTTTGTCTTTCTGGACAAATGAAATTTTAAAGGCAATTTTTGATGCCCCGCCCCCGTCATATAGTATTTCGAAAAGTCAAGATTTTTTGCCCAGTTGTCTCAGGTCTTGAGATGATACATGACAAGTTTGAAGTCAATTGGATGAAAAATGTTTGCAAAGGGGGAAAAAGCATGACCACAGTGAATGTGCCAAAATGGGCCAAAATTGGACATTCAAAAATTCATAGCTCACTCCCTGTACATTTTAGGAAATGGCTTCCATTGACTTTTTTGTGCGTCTCGGGGTGCTACACGTGCCTGCCAATTTTCGTAGCTCTAGATCAAACTGGCCGGGATTGGTTTTTATTTTTCTACGCTAGGTAGGTGCTATAGAGTCGCGCTGTTATGACAACTTCATAATATCAAATTTTTCGCCGGGCCCGAAGAGATTGCAAAGTTTGGTGAGTTTTCGTAAACGTTTAGGTCCTCAAAAATGCGATCGTTTACGGAGAAGAAGAAGAAGAAGAAGAAGAAGAATTCTTAGAAAAACAAGAGGGACCTTGCAGCGGTCGCTGCTCGGGCCCTAATAATTTTTACAAAAACAATAGGGACCTCGCAGAGGTCGCTGCTCGGGCCCTAATAATAATTTTTACAAAAACAATAGGGACCTCGCAGCAGTCGCTGCTCGGGCCCTAATAATAATAATAATAATAATAATTTTTACAAAAACAAAAGGGACCTCGCAGCGGTCGCTGCTTGGGCCCTAATTAATTAACTAAGATTACATGAAGGTTGCTTATTTTGCCCCATGAAAAATGTTTTTCTTTCATTAGGTAATAAAAATGTAATTTCTTTAGGTAAATATTAAATATGCAATAATATCGATATCGCTATGTTCAGCAAGTATATCGCATATCGCATATTTTTCCAATATCGTGCAGCCCTAATACCTATCAGCCTAAGACTTACAAAAAAGTTTCTAAAGCAATACGTTAAACTAAACAGGAAGTCTGCCATTTTGATTAACTTTGGTATTTGTAGCCATTTTTTGGCGCCTTTAATAGGCGTCATATTTTTTTTTTTTTTTTACAAAACTTATCAGATTGTCTTCATTCTTTGGCGTGTTTCATCTTAAGTTATTTAAGATGAAAAGTTATTGAAATTTTTTTGTCACACGCCTTTGCTGTAGCGATGCATTGTTTGCAAAGAAAAATGCTTTTTTTTTTAAAAGTCTAAACATGGGCGAAAACTCACAAAACTTTGCACACAGATCAGACCTCTCAAGAACATGAATATTATAGAGATTTGTTGTGCAATTTGTAATAAATGGCTCAATAGCGCCCTCTAGACATTTATATGAAGTATTTCCGATTATATGATTCAGCTAGATGTGTGAATATTGGGAGGCATGCCTATCAGCCTAATACCTACAAAAGGTATTCTATAGCCATGTGCCAACCCATTTTGATTTTATTTTGTTAATTGTGAATCATTTTTGGCCTTTCAATGAAACTTTGCAAACACAAAGCATGGCAAAAACATTTGCAATTTAAACAACAAGCAATTTAAAAAAAAAAGTTTCCTATGAAACAGTACCCCAACACGCCAGTACCCCGACATGCAAATACCCCAAAGTGGCCCGGGTTGCAAGGGCCCTTTATAGCTGCTCACAGCTCTAGTTATTACTATTATTATTACTATATGACTACTGAAGCAAACCTGCAACCAGTAAACAGGAGGCGAGGGTTCGAATCACCAACAGTAGTAGCGATTAGTCGACGAATTGGAATGGATCTTCAGTCTCCTTAAAAAATTGCCCAAAGTCTTTTTCAGACCCTTTTTTTCCTCAGAAAAGCCCAAAAACGGAAACACATACTGATTAAATATTAATTTCATTTTCATTTCAGGGGTATAATTATATATACATAAAATAATAAACTATCTGTTCAACTAAGGATGTAGCCAACTTTAGCAAAGATGGCCAACATTTTTTTTTTTTTTTTGACGACTTAGGCCAATATTTTTAAGGGGCTGACAAGCAAGCAGCTACTCTTATATTACCATCATTAGAATATAGCTTGAATTTGTTAAGATATATGTACAAGTTAGTAATAAAGATGACAGGTGAAAGGTAACAGACTAACAGTACATTCAACTTTTCAACAAAAGGTGCCTCCGTCTCAAATGCTCACACATTGCCGATGTGCTGCCGTGAAAGGCAAGGTCTGTCTTGCATATTTTACATTGCCATACTGTGTACAGCTGGTGCTAAGAGTATATAGCTTCCGGTGACATCACGTATGACCCGGATTAATGCTACTGCGCATGTGCGTCCAGTGAGAGCAGGCGGCAGGCAGGAGGATGACCGGCAGGAGGACGAGCGGCAGGCAGCCAAACGAGCGGTTGAGTCAGTTTTGGAAGAAAAAAAACAAATATAAGGCGAATATATATTATGTTAAACTGAGTAGTCGACTATTTAAATTAGCCGTTGACGCTTTTGGTCGTTGACGTAGTCACTTCTAGTCGACTAATCTTGGCAGCCCTAATAAATACTAGTTACTAGTAATACTAGCACTCTTACTACTACTACTTCTACTAGTAATTCCTAGTTAATTACATTGTAATTTTCACGTAAGTTATCTTCAATTTACTTCATGAGCATTCAGCTTAGCATTCAGCTTTCATCATTCCCACACAATTTCTTAGAAATTGCACTCAGTCTAGTTTTGTATTGTGGGAATGCTGAGAGCATTCCACATGTTATTTGAGATTATTATTATTATTATAGCATTTTATTCTCCTCGTTTTGTTTTTTTTATGTCAAACAACTCCCACATAATACTTGCTGAAAAAATTCACAGCTTCCGGGGTATATATCGTCTGATTCCACAATACTTAAAGTACTCGCACAATTTAATGTTAAAGATCAACTTTTCCTCATTCATTTCCAATGGGACTGACACTGAATTTTTTTTCCAAGTCCCGCTTTCCACGCCCACTGCCATACATTACAACTAACCATCATTACCGACTCTGATACTGCTCAATGGCGCAGTTGGGAGAGTGTGTTGTACAGTAACCAGGAGGTTGCGGGTTCAATCCCACCTCCGACTGTACTTTGCAAATGTATCTGTGGCAATTATGCTAAGCAATATAAAAGTATACCAACTGTCTATCATATCAGGAACTGTGTTATGCTGAAATTATTAAACGCACGTGTCCCCAATCAGCGTTGCCTTTCAGCATCAGATGACACTTTAAGTCGGCGAGCTGGCTATCGTGTAGTCTGTAGATTTTAAGATACATTTTGAAGCTCCGGATGATGGAGTTGCTGGCCGGCGAGCTATCATAGCGGGCAGAAAGTCTGTTACTGTTTTTCTATAAGTAAATGTTGTGATGTGTGCTGGCCAATAGATGGCACTGTAGCCTCAAAGTACCGGGGGCTTCTAGGATTGTCAGAGAGGATTGAGAAGGGTAGCCAGCGGATGCTAGCATAAAGCGGAACGTGAATGCTTCTTTTTTTGCACACAATAACATTATAAAGTGCATTTAATGTTTTACAGTAAATCACAGAAATATTACTAGATATAACAAAATTAATATCTAAAGACGTTTTCTTTTTCTTGCTGTCTGATTAAGTCGCTTTCTGTTAGTCCGATGATCCATCCATCCATTGTCTTAACCACTTACTTCTCACAAGGGTACATGTGTTGTTGACATGAAAAGATACTTGTTCATGATATACAAATGTTAGCAGATAACATGTTAAGCATTTGAACATGATGATGTGTTGTCACTTTAGAATAGGGGTTGAAAAAAGATGAGTAAATGAATTGTTGATGTGAAAATATAGTTAGTTCATGAAAACAAATCTTAGCAGATAACATGTTAAGCATTTGAACATGATAATGTGTTGTCACTTTAGAATAGGGGTTGAAAAAAGATGAGTAAATGAATTGTTGATATGAAAACAGTTTGTTCATGATAACATACATAATAGGGGTTGGTCTACAAATATTGGCGGAATCACCATTATTGAACGTTAGAATGGATCTGCAAAAATATTACAGTCAATACCACAAATACACATTTTTCAACATGAACTTCATTGAACAACATTGCCCATCATGACTTCATCTTTTACTTGTGCATTTCAATTATTAGTAATGGTATTTCTGAATCATGAGTTAATTATTAGTTATGAGTTTATCATGACTTCATCTTTTGTTAATGCATTTACAAGTTATTAGCTAACAATTTGTATTTATTCCTCATCTGTTTATATATACAATTTATTAGTGCAACATGAGTTCTCATGACTTCATCTTTAATTAATGTATTACAAATCGTTAACTAACAATTGTTATTATAAAGTGTTACCGCAATTTCTCCTTCAAACATGCCAGGTTCCCGTTCATCATTATCGGAGTTAGTCTCGTTGCTGTGAAGCTGTTTAGCAATGATGCCGGCTTTCGCGAACCTAGGCGTCCACAACCTATTCACATATGGTGGTGTACTCTCCCGACGCTGCCTCCCAGTTTGGTGAAAGTACCGTCTCTCATCCAGCGCACAAAGGCTGCTTGGAACTTTAATTTGAACGGCAAGTTTACACCAATGTCCAGCAGTTGGAGACTTGGAGTTACTTCATTAATCCTCCCAGAATGATGACAAACTCCGTTCGGGATTTCCACTCCCTATCGACTGCATGCTCGGCGGACACGTCAATTTCAAGTTCTTTTTCTTGCTTCCTCCACTGATGTGGAATTCTCTCGTGCCTCCATGTACAAACGTGTAACTGATTGCAGTTTAACAGTGCAAATACCGGCAGTATTTTGTTATCCGTTCTTGGTCGGTCTTGTGGCCGCACGTCGCCAAAAAGGTGGGCTTTAAACGGGGTACACGAAATGAACTGCAGGAGACAGGAGGTCAACAAAGATGTTGTCCACCAGATTAAGCCATCTGGCTCCTCATGTGATTCTGTTCCCCCTCATTTCTTTAGAGAGGTTCTCCCGAGTATCGGCAATTCAGTTCTGGCTATTATCAACAATAGCCTGTCGTCTGGCGTAGTCCCCTAACAATTTAAACATGCTGTGGTGCAACCACTCCTGAAGAAACCCAGTCTAGAGCAATGTGTGCTGTCAAATTTTAGGCCCATTTCCAAACGGCCTTTTATCTCAAAATTTATGGAGAAAGTGGTATACATGCAACTAAGCACTTTCTTGGAGGAAAATAACATCTTGGAGGTTTTCCAGTCAGGTTTTAAGAAAATGCATAGCACAGAGCCCTGTTACGAGTTTTTAATAACATCCTCCTGGCAAATGACGCTGGAGACTATGGATGTCTCGTACTGTTAGATCTGACTGCAGCATTTGATACAGTGGACCACAGTATTCTGTTTGCTCGTTTACAGCACCAGGTGGGCATTAGTGGAAGTGCTCGAGTGGTTTCGATCCTATTTGGTCGACAGAACGTTCTGTGTTCGCCTTGGGTACTCCGAGTCCTGCACCGCCCCATTGTCATATGGTGTTTCACAAGGTTCTGTATTGGGGCCCCTACTGTTCTCACTATATTTACTGCCCATGGGCACCATCCTAAGAAAACATGCGATCTCTTTTCACTGCTATGCGTATGACAGTCAGTTCTATGTCCCACTGAGTAAAAAGGACGCTTTCTCATTGAGGCCTCTTTTGTCCTGTCTGGAAGAAATCAAAGCCTGGATGGCTTTAAATTTCTTGAACTTCAATGAGAAGAAAAACAAAAGTTATGGTCTCTCTCTCTCTCTCTCTCTCCCTCTCTCCCTCCACCTCCACCTCCACCCCTCTCTCTCCCTCTCTCCCTCTCTCCCTCTCCATCTCCCTCCCTCCCTCCCTCCCCCCCTCCAGGAGGGAGAGCTCAGAATTGTTAATTCGGCAGTTTTACCAATTCAACATCTTATCATTGCTCTCTCTCTTTTTTTTCTGCGTGTGCGCGTATGTGTGCATGTGTGCGAATTCGTGTAAATTTGTACTAATTAATTCATCTAACACCTAATAAAAATCCCATTACCCTTCACCTTAACCGGATACTTCAAAGTCTCGCCAGAGTCGTGAGGTTCAGAAGGTCAGGAGACCAGAGGAATGATCAAAGAAAGATAAAGTGAAATCCAGCACCAACTAACCACCTCCTGCCATCCACATGGTTACAAAACCAGAGTCTTACGCCAACCCCAGAAACCTCGAAATTTCAACAAATTAACTCTTTGCAAGCCGCCGACGAACTAGTTCGTCAGGTGACACCCGGTGGGCGTCACCCGCAGACGAGAAAGTTCGTCAAATCTGTTTTTTTTAATGAATGGGTGGATGAGACTCTTGGGCAGTTTCCCTCTGAGTATTAAGCCCGTGAAGCACTGTAGTGACGAACTGTGCCCTCTTGATGGCAGTGATGGTCTCTTTACACGAGAAGGATGTGATTTCCTAGTAAAGGCGGAGTGTTGTGGAGTGGTGGGGGCCGGTGGCTGGGGGAGAAAAAACGAGTGCTAACGGCGGCTAACCGGAGGCCGCTAAAAACAAAAGCTCACGCTTTTGAGCAGAGCGTTTGTCACGATCGGTCAAGAGATGACGAATAGAAAGATCAAGGAGCCGGATTCTGCATAAGAGAGTGTGAAAAGCGACAAAAACGTCACGGGCGCCCACTTCAAAAGCCACCGCCTCCGGCGTTCTCTGAGACACAGAGTGAAAGTTTGCATCGTCGTATCTCTGACCAGTCCAGGTCATCTGACGAGGAATCTGTGACGAATTTGGCGAATTCGAGCCGCCTTCACCAGTTGAACAGATCAATTCAAGTGTGGCAAAGTTAGCAGCAGCAGCGATTTATCCCCGAAAGCTCCTGGAAGCCCCGGAGGTAAGCTAACGTTTAGAATTCTGTAAATCGAGTGATCACAATTGTACTAGTTCAGTATATTGAATGTGACAGGGATGAAATGACTTGGATGGATGAGAATATTCACAGACATGCTTCTATATACTGTATGTGCAATGTCTGTAACCTCGTACTAACGAACGCATGTTACACAACATTCGATTACAGTTGGGGCAGCGCACACAAATGGCCCCTTCGCAGTCACACGCAGTGCGACCGAGAGGTAAAAAAAAATCACAATACCTTGCAACAATAATAAAAATTACATCTTGATCCCAGTATTTTCTGTCATTTACAGAAGCAGCTACTACACTGGCAGAGGCACAAGCGTGTGAACATCTTGAGTGTCCCCCTGAACGCAGAAGAAAGCTTCACACGCGATCACACAAAAGACACTATTGGGTTTCAAAACAAAACCCATGCACCCATTCATCCATGCATATTTTGTAAATAACCCCAAATTTGTAAATAGTTTATCAAATGTGAAAATGGAGCTGTTATTTCCCTGTATAGCACGTAAATAGCACACACGTACGAGCACGCACGAGCACGCACACACGAGCACGCACACGCATGCCCACACACATGCACAAACATTCCTGTAAATGATCAACATTTTGTAAATAGTTTGTGAAATGTGAAAATATTGCTGTTTACACACACTATCAGATATGTAAATAAATCCTTATTTTGCTATCAAAAACACATTTTCTTTTTTTTTTTCATGTTTTATGGAAGGCAAGGACTGTTGAGATATTTGAGATGTCACTAAACCAAAAAATATTACTGTAAACGTCACTGTTTTGCAGAAAATGCATCATTTCACAAAAAGCTTAATTTCTCCTTATTTTGCCCGAGATTCTTGAATTATGTCAAATCAAGCCATTTTCAAATGATGATTACTAAAGAACAGAATAAGGTAGAATCATACTTATCTAATGAAAGAGGAGACCCCAATCTTTCAAACGACACCCACCATGTCTATTTAGTCATAGCACACAATATTCTAATAAGCATTGAAAATGGGTGAAAATATGCGAAATCTGGTGGGATTCTGGAGTTACCTTGTCAGAAAATGCGTGGGATTGAAAGAGTTCAGGAGAACTCAAGAGACCACAGGAAGAACTAACGAGAGGAAGGAGGGAAGGATAGATGAAGCAGAGTGAGATCCACAGACACCAGCACCCACTGATTCAACGAGCAGTGGGAGGGAGAGGCGAATTCTGTTTGAATTTCAGTAGATGCTGGTGTGATGGATCTGGCATGCATAAGGACTGCCACCAAAGAGGGGAGCTGTCAACCGTGGCCCAGCAAAGCGAGTGCAGAGAGGGAAGACGTGCCCACCCCACCTCCAGCTGCGTGGAAGGACGGAACAGCGGGGGAGTGAAGCAGAGGAGGAAGCACCGGGGGAGGGGCGGTACACTAGAACACCAAGCCCAGTGGAAAGAGGCCCCGGTCGTTACGCCAGCGTTCTAGTGACACCTAACCCTGTTACTGAGTTCGCCTGGCGAACTCTACCCTTACACCGTGAATGTGGCCCCACCCAGGGTATATACCAGTGTGTGCGTGTGGTGCATTAAAATTGGGAGCAGGTGGGATGGAGGAGAGGCAGATTTCCCCTACCCCGATCCACCTGCATCCCCAAAAAATGAATGTGTATGTGTGTGGTGCATTCGGAGTAGGGGAAATCTTTTCCCTCTGCTCCATCCCACCTGCTCCCAATTTTAATGCACCACACGCACACATTTGTATATACACTGGGTGGGGCCACATCCACGGTGTAAGGGGAGAGTTCGCCTGGCGGACTCATTAACAGGGTTCAGTGTTGCTAGAACGCTGGCGCGACAACCTCTTCCCACCGGGCTCGGTGTTCTTGTGTATCGCCCCTCCGCCGGTGCTTCCTCCTCTGCTGATGTTATCCAGTAATGGCGAAAAATTTAAATGAGTTGGCGCACTCTGGCACACGATCGAAAGCCAACAGCCTCAAACCTGGGTGTCAAGCTGGAGAGTGACTTTAAACTGGACTGGCAAATTGCTGCTCTTGTCAAATCCAGCTTTTTTCATCTTAGGCAGCTGGCTATGGTAAAAAATCTATTTCAGCAGCACTGAGAAACGGTAATCCATGCCTTTGTTACATCTCATCTGGATTACTGTAATGCACTTTAATTTAATTTGGAATCAGCCAGTCCTCCCTCCAGCGTCTCCAGCTTGTCCAAAATGCTCCTGCTCGTCTCTTTACTGGTGCCCGTAAGAGGGAACACATAACCCCTATCCTGGCCTCTCTTCACTGGCTGCCCGTGAAATTTAGATTCCACTTAAAGATTCTTCTATTTGTTTTAAAATCTCTCAATGGTCTTGCCCCACCTTATCTCGCTGAGCTCTTGCACCCCTACACACCTGCCTGATGCCTCAGGTCAGCAGACCAGACTCAATTAGAGGTACAGAGGGCTAAGCGGAGGCTTAGAGGAGATCGAGCCTTTGCTGTTGCCGGTCTCTCCCTTTGGAACGACCTTCCACTAAATATTAGGCAATCCCCCTCTTTATCCTTTTAAAACATGTCTTTAAACACATCTGTATTCTTTGGCTTTTGGCGCACCATGAGACTTGTTTTTGGTGTTGTGTGGTGTGTATGAATTTGATGTTGAGACTACTTATTTATGCACTTATTTCTTCATTCACTCGTCTACTTATCTGATGTAAAAAAAAAACAAAAAAAAAACTTCAAACGCACTTCAAAATGTTTGCTTTGTTCTTCTTTTGTTATCTTATTCTTAACAACCGATATTTGTTTATGTACAGCACTTTGTATACAGCAATGCCTGTTCTTAAAGCGCTTTATAAATAAACTTGAATTGAGTTAATTAATTGATACGGGTTTGTTTTAGTTACGTTTTTCAAAGTAGTTGTATTCCTTATTTGCATTTACTCAGCTTTTCTATTAATTTTCATTGACGACAAGCAGTTCAGATAATGTATTTATGTATGTATGTATAGGCGCTTTCACACCGCAGGAACTTATTCAGTGTAACGATTATCGGCCGGTTGTAACTTTTTGCAACCTCAGTTCCAAAGGAATTGAGCTCCTGTGGCCTGAACATGCCACTGTGGGGGGTGGGAAGACACAAGAACATCCCCCACAAGCAGCCACACATGCTCTGACTGACACGCGCACGCGCACACACACACAAATCAGGACAGTAAAAGCCTTCTTAGAAACTTGACTTTCTTATTTTGCAACAGAACAATGAATTATAAAATGTTATGTTTGCCATTTGTGAAATGTTGACTCCATGAAATGTCATGAAAATGTTCCATTGCAGTGGCAGATTCTCCACTAAACTTTCATGTGTATGCACGTTTTAACAGTGTAAGCTAGGTAACATTTTATTTGAGGTATTCAATTGTACGTGTTGCATTGGTTGAATTCTGACCTTAGAATCTTAACACACATGGGATCCAGATTCAATCTGATTAGTCAACCAAAAACCTCCCCCAGCTGGTAACTTTCCACTGTGGTCTCAACCGGCCCCCCTGGTGTGGAGGCCGCCGCCCTCCCAATTTAAAAGCACGCTCCCTGCTTGCTGCTCTCTCTCTTTTCCGCTGCTTTGGCTCCCGCTTCTTCGCTGCTCCTTGGCTCCTTCCTGGTCTCCATCGGCGCGGCTGCCAGACAAAGGGCTAGCCCAGCTAGCTTAACCTCCAGCACACGGCAACGCACAGAAGCCATCGCGTGTTGCGACAGGCGCAGCGAAACACGCTGCTTTTGGTCCCTGCACAAGGCTCAAACGGATGGTGCCTTTCCAGGCACACTAGGCCTCAAACCAAAAAGGGCCCTTCCCAGCCAGCAGGTTGACCCCGTGACGCTCAGTTGGCCAGCCGGACGACCTGTCTCTCCCTCTCCTGAACTGAACCTTCTTCATCCCTTCTTCAAACGGGCTTGGCGAGTCTCCATCCAGGGTCCTGCTTCTGAGACCAACCCCCTCTGTAAGTGCAACTTTGCAGGCCTTTGCCCTAGTACAAATTGGTGCAAACTAGGTTGATTGTGGGTCCCATGTTGGTTTGATTTAAGAAATCTATCACCTTGGTTAAGACCGTTTCTCTTTTCTTCTTTTCTTCTCCTTTGATTATTTTTATTATTTTAGTTCTCGTTTCATTTCCTATCATAGTAGTTAGTTTTGCTTCTTGAAATTCTAAGTAGATTATCCCACCTAGGTTAGAGAATAAACGTGCACAAAACTCAACCCCTGGTTTACTGTGTGTGTGTTTCATCAATTTATAGTGACCTCTAAGCTGAACAAAGAACTCACAAAATTGTAGTAAGGGCACAACCTTCATTTTAATGACTGATTCAACGAGGTTCTCATCTGTTATCCTGATAAAATTATCAAAAAGAGATGTGGTGCTCCGCAGGCAAGCTCAACTTAATTTAAATATTAAGTTTGAGTCTCCTTCAATTAATGAGCCAATTGATTATTAATTTAATAATTAACAATTATTGATTTAATAATTAATTGGACCGATTTCCCTTACATAATGGTGCCCCTTTGGTGAGGCCAATTTATGTTACATATTTTGTGAAACACACACATGTAACAATCCAAAAACAGCTTAGTGCAGCGTGTTCTTCTGGGAAAATTTCAGCTCGTTTCCATAGCAACCTAACTAAAACTTTATGCTAGAGCCAATCCGCTGTATAAAAGTAGTGTATTTGAAGCGCTAAATAACAGTCTAACGACTAGTTATTGAGAAGAGAACGAATTTGTCGACTATGTGAATGTTACACACACAAAAGTGGAAGAGTAACAATCACATTTTTTCTATTGCATGCAAAACTTTTAGGCCTGGGAATGCTTTTTCTAGCTCGTCACGAATTCTGATTGGGTTAAAAATACATTCCAAACCTCACGTGGCGCAATCAGCTTAGCTACCTGATTACGTTACAAGCCTTTAGGCTGAGGAAATAGTCTAGTGCACGAAATTCTGCATTCAGACCACCATTTGAGTCACAGCACACTTCTCAAGGTGTTAAGTTGACTCCCTTTTGTCGGGTTTAGCGTAAGGCACATGGTGCTAAAACTGCTAGCCTTTTGTGTAAAACACACGTGTTAAGATCCGCCATCTTTGGAGGCGTATCCTTAACTTAACTGGGATTCAGGTAACCACCCCTTGAAACCAGTCGACCAATAAACTAATTTGAGGGGCGGGCCCAACGGCCAGACTTCCAAGTCGCTCCTCATTTGGCTGTGGCCTCCAAGAGAGGATCACGTCTCACCACATGACCCCCCACTGAGAGCCCAGTCTCTGCCAAATTGTAGCACTGAATAACTAGTTATACAGTTCGCTTAAATTGTTGAAATTAGATTTCCATCTGATTAATACTAAAGTGTACTGTTTGCTTAATACTCATATTGCTACACGGCCAGCTGCCAAACTACAGCTAGTATAGTTGACTCCTGCTTTCTAGCAACTCACGTGTGAAGAGGGACACATCGCAGCCCCCTCCCCCCGTGAGCCCACTGTCTGCCTTCTTCAACATCGCATTCAAAGCACTTTATAATTTAAATAATCAAGTTACCGTGATTTGAAACTAATCGAGGGATTTAAATTACTACTGTACCGTCCTAATCTATGATTCTTACTGGATTTAAGACAATTTAACATCACGTGTCTTCGCCACTCTTAAACGTTACATTATATTTTTCCTACTCCTGTTTCACCAAGTGTTTACACTAAGTTTAGGGTTAATATTTTTGTACGTTTTGCACTTTTTAATCTTCATTAATTCCGTCGTGTTTAATGAATTAACACCGTTTTACAGTAAGTAGTAGTCGCGATATAAACCCATGGGAATTAAAACGTTTCCGTGGTTTCCGCTCCTTGATTTATTTAAATTATAATTATTAGTGTCTTCTTGATAATTCGGCGTCAGTGCCGCGCATAACAACACGCGCGATTATCCGTAAGGAGTGAATTTAACGTGTTTGACAGATTGACAGCTGGTGACATACGCACGCGCAACTTCCGGTGACGTGCCATTCATTGACAAAGTTTACGTTAGCTGCGTCTTGCTAACAACTTTGCTTGCCAAGTGCTACGATTTTAAAACTTGTGCAAGGTATTTAAACACTCGTTTTAAGACACATTCTGTGTCACTTACGAGCGACGGAGTTGTTTTGTCTATGCGGTAAAGTCATAAAACTTTATTGATCGAACAAAAGTACGACTCTACACTACACACAGGAGCCTCGTTGCGTTTAAACGCCGACGGCGTCCTCCTGTGGCTATTCACGGTACCGCAGTCGAGGAACTTTTGCTAACAGAATTAAAACGCTTGATAACTTTAATTATTGACTTACCAAAGAGTTTGTTGAAATAATTAACCACCATTTTCAAGTACTTAATTTTGTTTTAATTAAAAGCAACACTCAACCAGTAGTGTATAGCTTTTCTCGTTGTAGTAAAAGTGTTTACCTAATTTTTAGGCACTTTTGGAAACCTCTATTGAATTAAATGTAATTTTAATTTAATGTGACTGTCCTTAGTAGACTTTTGTTTCCTAAAACCTGTAACCTCAAATATATGCTGTGGTTAATAGTAATTTAGCAGACTAAATTGCTTAACACAATACTTTGTTGAGGGTTCTCAATTATTTAGTGCATTGCCATTTAAAATAATTGGTAACATAGTTGGATACCATCCTTTAATCTGTGCCTTAATAATTTTGGTAAAACATTTTGAATCAACTAATTGAGCCCAAAAAGCTAATCATTAAGCATTTTCAGCATTGTCTAATTGGCTAACAATTAGTCCTTCCAAATTGAGTAAAGTGAGCTTACGCATACCTTTGATATCATAACGCTACTTTTAACAATGGATGCTTTGGAAAATGCCCTTGCGACCGTGACTAACAATCTCATTCCAGGCTATGCCGACGCGACAGCCAGCGCTAGCGCAGAGATTCTTGACACCAACATTGCGCAACTCGTTTGCGACGCTCAACAAGGGTCGTTAACCCACGAAGATATGGCACAAATCCTCAGCCGACTAATGGTGAATTTAGTGGCTAGGTGGAAATTGAGTGACCATGAACTCGAACAAGTGAAAAGCGTTCTGACAGCAGAACAGCAAATTCACGCCCAAGTTAGCAGCAAGCTAACCGAGTTGGAAGCATGGTTGCATGAATCTGACCGCGTGGACTTGGGAAACCAAGTTACAAAATTGACACAGGAACTCAAAGTGAGTACACAAACTGCCCGCACGCATGAACAAAATTGGCATAATGCCACATCTGAAATTCGTGAGCTAAAAGAATGCATTGTAGAACTATCAAATCAGCCCACTGAAGCCCATTGGATTGATCTCCAAACTGATCGTGAATTTGATAAGTACTTGCTAGCTCTCGTGAATGATGAAATTGCGGAATTAACTCAAAAGATTAGACTTTTGAAAAATGAACGCACTGAAGGAAAAAGGCAGACGTTTCGCTTGAAATCTCAGTTGATGGCAATGGAAGAAAAACTCCGGCGATTGCAGCATCCATCCTTCAACACTGGCCGGGATGACGAGTCATCCCAGGCTGAATCGAAATTGCAGCAAGTCCCACAAGGTAACACCAGGTGTCCATTGACACCGTCCCAAACCACTGCTTTGGAGGTCCCCGTTCAGGACCTGTCTCAGGTGAATTCTCCTTTGCATTTTGATCCACTTGTGGTGCACGCACCTGTTCCTTTTTCAGACGCTGCCACGTTGTCTGATGTGCAGCAGACTTCCTCTGCAAATCTTGGACCTGCTTCTCAGCCACCTGTGCCACTTCCGGTTCCCACTCGCTCCATGGCAAGCACTTCTCCAATTGCCGCTCAACACACACGGGGGCCCCCTCCCTCTGCAGTGTCACTGAGAGGAGCAAGCTCACCTGTCTCTGTGCTTCCACAAAGAAGCACACTTCTTGTTTCGGCACCCCCGCTAGGCGCCACACCTTCTTGTGCGTCTCCAGTTGCTGCCAACCTTCCTTCTCCTGCTCAACAAGCAGATGCTTCTTCACCTCATCATGTGGCGCAACCAGGCATGTCTACAAAAGAGTTAGACACGATTGCCAAGCACATTCAGAAATTTCAGCCAAAACAAGATTGCTCTGATAACACTTCTGTGTACCTCAAAGACCTTGATTTTCATTTGAGGAGATTCCCACAGGCAACAACGGAAGACAAGATTTACCTCATGAAATTGACGTCCACTCGAGAAGTAAGTGATTGGATCGACCGCCAGCCGATCCACATCTTGAATGATTATCGAGCACTGTGTCACGCATTGTCTCGTGAATTTGATGGCCCAGTATCAGCAATGAGCTTTCTTGCTGCCTGGTCAGTAAAACAAGGCCGAAAGGAATCACCCAGCCTGTATTATAGTCGCCTGCGCAAGGCATACTTTGGGCATCGTAACGAACCCAACATGGAAGAACAGGTAGAATTCAAGACACTATTTTTGAACAACCTCCACCCAAACACAAGCCGCCTCTTGGGCGTGACAACTTGTCCTCGCACGCTAAGTAGCCTAGAGCTACGTGAACTTGCATCCAAGGCCTTTGTGTTTTTACGCGAAAACGCTGCTAAATCAGTGGAATCCTCTGTTTACCATGTTGCAGGTGGTTCAGACGAGGTCGAACGACAGTCCGAATCACAGCAAAGCGACGATGACATCGCCGCTTCCCCATCAAATCCTGCACAACGGCCTCAAAATGGTTCTCATCAGAAGCACCAGTACGGCCGCAGTGCACCTGCGCGGTTGAGTCATAGCTCCAGCCGTGGTTGTGAACGGGAGAAACCCTTTGCGAAAACAAAACCTCGCAAAAAGAAACCTCCCCGCACAAATAGTCCTCAGGAGCCCCCATCCACGTCAGGTGACTCCTCAATTGACAGCAGCATCTGGACAAAAGTTCTTGATGGGCTGCGCAAATTGTCCAACGACAGTCAGCCGACAGCCATCAATGAGCCAGAGGTGTCGGACAACACCGTTCTTTCAGTCCAACTGGATCCAGCACCTTCTTTGCCTTCTGCCAGTGCACCTGTTACCGAGTCGAATCAACCATTCAAACAGCTCTTAGGTAACCTCAAGATTAAAGGTGCATCGCGTAAGTTCTATTTGAGGACGACACTTGAACAAACATTAGACTATGACGCTTTGGTTGATCCTGGCGCTGACATTACAGTAATGTCCAACACGCTCTTCAACCAACTTCAAGCCATGCTGAAGAACAGTGGCCGGACGCTCCGCGTCAACCACTGCTCATTGGAGATCGGTGCATTTGCACTGACTAACACCCATCTGGACTCCATGGCAACGTTACACTGGACGATTGGACCACACAAATTGGTCCACCCTGTGTACGTGTCTGCTGTGGAATCAGTCCCGCTCCTCATTGGTCAAGATCTGCTGGGCCGCTTCAAGCCCCTGATAGATTACGACCGACACAAAATCTGGTCACAGGTGCGGCAGCCTCTGCCAGCAGCACCGCTGACCAAAACTGCCAATTGTTATGCGGTAAGCCTAACAGAGACTTCTTGTGAACCTGTTCGGAGTGTACAAAACTCACACCAGGACTCTCACCCAGCTCAAGGGGGGACCATGCCTGTTGTCCCCGAGATGCCCTCAAGAGGTCACCTTCGCAATACTAGCTCTCCCCTCGGCCAAGTTGAACGTCCCACTCAGGGTGTGCAACTCTGCCACCTTACGGAACGCGACTTGGATTGCACCTCTGAGCTACGTATGACACAAATTGAGGCCGTTGTCCTCACTTTTGAAGCAAACCATTCAGCTTCACCGCGGACTTTGAACTTGAAATCGCACTTGAAATTGTCATCGAACAACCCAAACAACACAGTGGTTGTTCTTTGCAATCTGCTTGGCGCATTGTGCCTATTTCTGAGCAATTTGTTACCCACCCTGCCCACCCTTGCAATGCAGATGGTGCGCACCACTGCCCTGCCATTCACTGCCCCCGCTTTCGCGCCTGCAGTACTTCTTTTGGGCCACACGTTGTCAGCCTTTGTGCTCAACAACACTTATCTGATTTCAATGAACTTGCAGTCCATTGTTCTTCTCTTGCTTTTGCTCATTGTGTGGCTCACCGCCGCCGCGTGCCTTCCTCGTTCGCCTGTCGACGGCTCACCTGTTCATGCCAAGACATTCGCTTTTGGGGGTCACCTTTTGCTTCCTGTCATGGGCTTTCTTCTTGCTCCTCCGCGGACCGCACATCTCTGCCGTTCGTGGCTCCACGTAGCCGAAGGGGGGGTCATGACATCATACGCCCATGACATGACACATAGCTGTCAAAGGGAGGTCATCACAACAGGACTGGACCAGCCAATCAGGTCCAACCTCCATGACCTCACTTCCTTGGTTACAATTGAGGGACGAACCTCGCCCACCTTTGTTGACCACCATCAGCAGGTACAAGATACACCTGTGATTCTTCCTGTGGTTCATCCAAGATGACTTGGAGCTTTTAGCTCCCACCCATCAGGCACCTATGGGTGCATTTGCCTTTCCAACTGATGCAGGACCCAAACGGTCCCTTCCCAAACAGTGGTTTCAGACACCCTGGCGCCTAATGGCTAACACATTTTTGCTGCTGTTGTGTATGAATGCGCTAACGACATATTTAAAGTGGCTAGGGCCAAACCTAACCGCCATACGCCATTGAATAGCCAATTAAATTTGTGCTTCACCCATTCGCACACCTGCACTCATACGTATGACACCATGTGCATAAACAAACTTCCTAGAAAGTGTACAGTGACTCAAATGATCTTCAGCAGACTCCCCAAACGACTAAAGCGATTGGTAAGAAATGTGCTTTTAGCTACTGCTTTTATTAGCTTCTTATTTAAAATAAGAACCTTAACTGTTAACGCTGTTAGTCCAAACACCGTTAACTTTAAAATGGCAAAACACGCGAGTCACGACCGAGATTCCTTTTGCCTAACAACGCGTAGCAAACAAATTACCAATCTACCGTCTCCCGACAAAACAACCAAAAGGACTACGCTGGTCCTCAATCTGCCTAGCATCACGCTAAGCTGAACCAAACTAACCACGAGACAGTTTGTTTCTTCTCGGTGTCCCAACCAGAGCACGCTCACACGCAAGGTGTGACCGCGCTGAGACTTGACATGCTGCACTAATCTGTTTGATACATCAACAGCTCAGTTGTGAGAACGTCTTCTCGGCCTGCATGCTCCCTTAATACAGCTTTCTTTTGCCCTAGAAAGACCCAAAGTCATAGTAAGAACCGAAAGTGCCCCCTTTCAGTCACATTGACATGACATTCCTACACAGGCCTCTAGACAACTATTGGACTCCTATTTTTCACTCTCGTGTTCTTCTCCTGTTGCGTCTGTTACTTTCCCCTTCCACTCTATACACGACACGTAGTGTAGACCTAGAGGGAAAGATAACATCATAGCCAACTGCCGAGTCTAGCTTTAGCAAAGGGAGGGGAGGGGTGGGTTTGCACCAACTTTGTACTCTGGTAACTGCATTGTTGTGCTTCACCTGTCCACCTGCCGATGCCACGTCTAGAAGTGCCGACCGAAACGTTCTGTCGAAGAACGTTTCCATCGCCAAAGGGAGGATCTGTAACGATTATCGGCCGGTTGTAACTTTTTGCAACCTCAGTTCCAAAGGAATTGAGCTCCTGTGGCCTGAACATGCCACTGTGGGGGGTGGGAAGACACAAGAACATCCCCCACAAGCAGCCACACATGCTCTGACTGACACGCGCACGCGCACACACACACAAATCAGGACAGTAAAAGCCTTCTTAGAAACTTGACTTTCTTATTTTGCAACAGAACAATGAATTATAAAATGTTATGTTTGCCATTTGTGAAATGTTGACTCCATGAAATGTCATGAAAATGTTCCATTGCAGTGGCAGATTCTCCACTAAACTTTCATGTGTATGCACGTTTTAACAGTGTAAGCTAGGTAACATTTTATTTGAGGTATTCAATTGTACGTGTTGCATTGGTTGAATTCTGACCTTAGAATCTTAACACACATGGGATCCAGATTCAATCTGATTAGTCAACCAAAAACCTCCCCCAGCTGGTAACTTTCCACTGTGGTCTCAACCGGCCCCCCTGGTGTGGAGGCCGCCGCCCTCCCAATTTAAAAGCACGCTCCCTGCTTGCTGCTCTCTCTCTTTTCCGCTGCTTTGGCTCCCGCTTCTTCGCTGCTCCTTGGCTCCTTCCTGGTCTCCATCGGCGCGGCTGCCAGACAAAGGGCTAGCCCAGCTAGCTTAACCTCCAGCACACGGCAACGCACAGAAGCCATCGCGTGTTGCGACAGGCGCAGCGAAACACGCTGCTTTTGGTCCCTGCACAAGGCTCAAACGGATGGTGCCTTTCCAGGCACACTAGGCCTCAAACCAAAAAGGGCCCTTCCCAGCCAGCAGGTTGACCCCGTGACGCTCAGTTGGCCAGCCGGACGACCTGTCTCTCCCTCTCCTGAACTGAACCTTCTTCATCCCTTCTTCAAACGGGCTTGGCGAGTCTCCATCCAGGGTCCTGCTTCTGAGACCAACCCCCTCTGTAAGTGCAACTTTGCAGGCCTTTGCCCTAGTACAAATTGGTGCAAACTAGGTTGATTGTGGGTCCCATGTTGGTTTGATTTAAGAAATCTATCACCTTGGTTAAGACCGTTTCTCTTTTCTTCTTTTCTTCTCCTTTGATTATTTTTATTATTTTAGTTCTCGTTTCATTTCCTATCATAGTAGTTAGTTTTGCTTCTTGAAATTCTAAGTAGATTATCCCACCTAGGTTAGAGAATAAACGTGCACAAAACTCAACCCCTGGTTTACTGTGTGTGTGTTTCATCAATTTATAGTGACCTCTAAGCTGAACAAAGAACTCACAAAATTGTAGTAAGGGCACAACCTTCATTTTAATGACTGATTCAACGAGGTTCTCATCTGTTATCCTGATAAAATTATCAAAAAGAGATGTGGTGCTCCGCAGGCAAGCTCAACTTAATTTAAATATTAAGTTTGAGTCTCCTTCAATTAATGAGCCAATTGATTATTAATTTAATAATTAACAATTATTGATTTAATAATTAATTGGACCGATTTCCCTTACATAATGGTGCCCCTTTGGTGAGGCCAATTTATGTTACATATTTTGTGAAACACACACATGTAACAATCCAAAAACAGCTTAGTGCAGCGTGTTCTTCTGGGAAAATTTCAGCTCGTTTCCATAGCAACCTAACTAAAACTTTATGCTAGAGCCAATCCGCTGTATAAAAGTAGTGTATTTGAAGCGCTAAATAACAGTCTAACGACTAGTTATTGAGAAGAGAACGAATTTGTCGACTATGTGAATGTTACACACACAAAAGTGGAAGAGTAACAATCACATTTTTTCTATTGCATGCAAAACTTTTAGGCCTGGGAATGCTTTTTCTAGCTCGTCACGAATTCTGATTGGGTTAAAAATACATTCCAAACCTCACGTGGCGCAATCAGCTTAGCTACCTGATTACGTTACAAGCCTTTAGGCTGAGGAAATAGTCTAGTGCACGAAATTCTGCATTCAGACCACCATTTGAGTCACAGCACACTTCTCAAGGTGTTAAGTTGACTCCCTTTTGTCGGGTTTAGCGTAAGGCACATGGTGCTAAAACTGCTAGCCTTTTGTGTAAAACACACGTGTTAAGATCCGCCATCTTTGGAGGCGTATCCTTAACTTAACTGGGATTCAGGTAACCACCCCTTGAAACCAGTCGACCAATAAACTAATTTGAGGGGCGGGCCCAACGGCCAGACTTCCAAGTCGCTCCTCATTTGGCTGTGGCCTCCAAGAGAGGATCACGTCTCACCACGTGACCCCCCACTGAGAGCCCAGTCTCTGCCAAATTGTAGCACTGAATAACTAGTTATACAGTTCGCTTAAATTGTTGAAATTAGATTTCCATCTGATTAATACTAAAGTGTACTGTTTGCTTAATACTCATATTGCTACACGGCCAGCTGCCAAACTACAGCTAGTATAGTTGACTCCTGCTTTCTAGCAACTCACGTGTGAAGAGGGACACATCGCAGCCCCCTCCCCCCGTGAGCCCACTGTCTGCCTTCTTCAACATCGCATTCAAAGCACTTTATAATTTAAATAATCAAGTTACCGTGATTTGAAACTAATCGAGGGATTTAAATTACTACTGTACCGTCCTAATCTATGATTCTTACTGGATTTAAGACAATTTAACATCACGTGTCTTCGCCACTCTTAAACGTTACATTATAATATTTTTCCTACTCCTGTTTCACCAAGTGTTTACACTAAGTTTAGGGTTAATATTTTTGTATGTTTTGCACTTTTTAATCTTCATTAATTCCGTCGTGTTTAATGAATTAACACCGTTTTACAGTAAGTAGTAGTCGCGATATAAACCCATGGGAATTAAAACGTTTCCATGGTTTCCGCTCCTTGATTTATTTAAATTATAATTATTAGTGTCTTCTTGATAATTCGGCGTCAGTGCCGCGCATAACAACACGCGCGATTATCCGTAAGGAGTGAATTTAACGTGTTTGACAGATTGACAGCTGGTGACATACGCACGCGCAACTTCCGGTGACGTGCCATTCATTGACAAAGTTTACGTTAGCTGCGTCTTGCTAACAACTTTGCTTGCCAAGTGCTACGATTTTAAAACTTGTGCAAGGTATTTAAACACTCGTTTTAAGACACATTCTGTGTCACTTACGAGCGACGGAGTTGTTTTGTCTATGCGGTAAAGTCATAAAACTTTATTGATCGAACAAAAGTACGACTCTACACTACACACAGGAGCGTCGTTGCGTTTAAACGCCGACGGCGTCCTCCTGTGGCTATTCACGGTACCGCAGTCGAGGAACTTTTGCTAACAGAATTAAAACGCTTGATAACTTTAATTATTGACTTACCAAAGAGTTTGTTGAAATAATTAACCACCATTTTCAAGTACTTAATTTTGTTTTAATTAAAAGCAACACTCAACCAGTAGTGTATAGCTTTTCTCGTTGTAGTAAAAGTGTTTACCTAATTTTTAGGCACTTTTGGAAACCTCTATTGAATTAAATGTAATTTTAATTTAATGTGACTGTCCTTAGTAGACTTTTGTTTCCTAAAACCTGTAACCTCAAATATATGCTGTGGTTAATAGTAATTTAGCAGACTAAATTGCTTAACACAATACTTTGTTGAGGGTTCTCAATTATTTAGTGCATTGCCATTTAAAATAATTGGTAACATAGTTGGATACCATCCTTTAATCTGTGCCTTAATAATTTTGGTAAAACATTTTGAATCAACTAATTGAGCCCAAAAAGCTAATCATTAAGCATTTTCAGCATTGTCTAATTGGCTAACAATTAGTCCTTCCAAATTGAGTAAAGTGAGCTTACGCATACCTTTGATATCATAACGCTACTTTTAACAATGGATGCTTTGGAAAATGCCCTTGCGACCGTGACTAACAATCTCATTCCAGGCTATGCCGACGCGACAGCCAGCGCTAGCGCAGAGATTCTTGACACCAACATTGCGCAACTCGTTTGCGACGCTCAACAAGGGTCGTTAACCCACGAAGATATGGCACAAATCCTCAGCCGACTAATGGTGAATTTAGTGGCTAGGTGGAAATTGAGTGACCATGAACTCGAACAAGTGAAAAGCGTTCTGACAGCAGAACAGCAAATTCACGCCCAAGTTAGCAGCAAGCTAACCGAGTTGGAAGCATGGTTGCATGAATCTGACCGCGTGGACTTGGGAAACCAAGTTACAAAATTGACACAGGAACTCAAAGTGAGTACACAAACTGCCCGCACGCATGAACAAAATTGGCATAATGCCACATCTGAAATTCGTGAGCTAAAAGAATGCATTGTAGAACTATCAAATCAGCCCACTGAAGCCCATTGGATTGATCTCCAAACTGATCGTGAATTTGATAAGTACTTGCTAGCTCTCGTGAATGATGAAATTGCGGAATTAACTCAAAAGATTAGACTTTTGAAAAATGAACGCACTGAAGGAAAAAGGCAGACGTTTCGCTTGAAATCTCAGTTGATGGCAATGGAAGAAAAACTCCGGCGATTGCAGCATCCATCCTTCAACACTGGCCGGGATGACGAGTCATCCCAGGCTGAATCGAAATTGCAGCAAGTCCCACAAGGTAACACCAGGTGTCCATTGACACCGTCCCAAACCACTGCTTTGGAGGTCCCCGTTCAGGACCTGTCTCAGGTGAATTCTCCTTTGCATTTTGATCCACTTGTGGTGCACGCACCTGTTCCTTTTTCAGACGCTGCCACGTTGTCTGATGTGCAGCAGACTTCCTCTGCAAATCTTGGACCTGCTTCTCAGCCACCTGTGCCACTTCCGGTTCCCACTCGCTCCATGGCAAGCACTTCTCCAATTGCCGCTCAACACACACGGGGGCCCCCTCCCTCTGCAGTGTCACTGAGAGGAGCAAGCTCACCTGTCTCTGTGCTTCCACAAAGAAGCACACTTCTTGTTTCGGCACCCCCGCTAGGCGCCACACCTTCTTGTGCGTCTCCAGTTGCTGCCAACCTTCCTTCTCCTGCTCAACAAGCAGATGCTTCTTCACCTCATCATGTGGCGCAACCAGGCATGTCTACAAAAGAGTTAGACACGATTGCCAAGCACATTCAGAAATTTCAGCCAAAACAAGATTGCTCTGATAACACTTCTGTGTACCTCAAAGACCTTGATTTTCATTTGAGGAGATTCCCACAGGCAACAACGGAAGACAAGATTTACCTCATGAAATTGACGTCCACTCGAGAAGTAAGTGATTGGATCGACCGCCAGCCGATCCACATCTTGAATGATTATCGAGCACTGTGTCACGCATTGTCTCGTGAATTTGATGGCCCAGTATCAGCAATGAGCTTTCTTGCTGCCTGGTCAGTAAAACAAGGCCGAAAGGAATCACCCAGCCTGTATTATAGTCGCCTGCGCAAGGCATACTTTGGGCATCGTAACGAACCCAACATGGAAGAACAGGTAGAATTCAAGACACTATTTTTGAACAACCTCCACCCAAACACAAGCCGCCTCTTGGGCGTGACAACTTGTCCTCGCACGCTAAGTAGCCTAGAGCTACGTGAACTTGCATCCAAGGCCTTTGTGTTTTTACGCGAAAACGCTGCTAAATCAGTGGAATCCTCTGTTTACCATGTTGCAGGTGGTTCAGACGAGGTCGAACGACAGTCCGAATCACAGCAAAGCGACGATGACATCGCCGCTTCCCCATCAAATCCTGCACAACGGCCTCAAAATGGTTCTCATCAGAAGCACCAGTACGGCCGCAGTGCACCTGCGCGGTTGAGTCATAGCTCCAGCCGTGGTTGTGAACGGGAGAAACCCTTTGCGAAAACAAAACCTCGCAAAAAGAAACCTCCCCGCACAAATAGTCCTCAGGAGCCCCCATCCACGTCAGGTGACTCCTCAATTGACAGCAGCATCTGGACAAAAGTTCTTGATGGGCTGCGCAAATTGTCCAACGACAGTCAGCCGACAGCCATCAATGAGCCAGAGGTGTCGGACAACACCGTTCTTTCAGTCCAACTGGATCCAGCACCTTCTTTGCCTTCTGCCAGTGCACCTGTTACCGAGTCGAATCAACCATTCAAACAGCTCTTAGGTAACCTCAAGATTAAAGGTGCATCGCGTAAGTTCTATTTGAGGACGACACTTCAACAAACATTAGACTATGACGCTTTGGTTGATCCTGGCGCTGACATTACAGTAATGTCCAACACGCTCTTCAACCAACTTCAAGCCATGCTGAAGAACAGTGGCCGGACGCTCCGCGTCAACCACTGCTCATTGGAGATCGGTGCATTTGCACTGACTAACACCCATCTGGACTCCATGGCAACGTTACACTGGACGATTGGACCACACAAATTGGTCCACCCTGTGTACGTGTCTGCTGTGGAATCAGTCCCGCTCCTCATTGGTCAAGATCTGCTGGGCCGCTTCAAGCCCCTGATAGATTACGACCGACACAAAATCTGGTCACAGGTGCGGCAGCCTCTGCCAGCAGCACCGCTGACCAAAACTGCCAATTGTTATGCGGTAAGCCTAACAGAGACTTCTTGTGAACCTGTTCGGAGTGTACAAAACTCACACCAGGACTCTCACCCAGCTCAAGGGGGGACCATGCCTGTTGTCCCCGAGATGCCCTCAAGAGGTCACCTTCGCAATACTAGCTCTCCCCTCGGCCAAGTTGAACGTCCCACTCAGGGTGTGCAACTCTGCCACCTTACGGAACGCGACTTGGATTGCACCTCTGAGCTACGTATGACACAAATTGAGGCCGTTGTCCTCACTTTTGAAGCAAACCATTCAGCTTCACCGCGGACTTTGAACTTGAAATCGCACTTGAAATTGTCATCGAACAACCCAAACAACACAGTGGTTGTTCTTTGCAATCTGCTTGGCGCATTGTGCCTATTTCTGAGCAATTTGTTACCCACCCTGCCCACCCTTGCAATGCAGATGGTGCGCACCACTGCCCTGCCATTCACTGCCCCCGCTTTCGCGCCTGCAGTACTTCTTTTGGGCCACACGTTGTCAGCCTTTGTGCTCAACAACACTTATCTGATTTCAATGAACTTGCAGTCCATTGTTCTTCTCTTGCTTTTGCTCATTGTGTGGCTCACCGCCGCCGCGTGCCTTCCTCGTTCGCCTGTCGACGGCTCACCTGTTCATGCCAAGACATTCGCTTTTGGGGGTCACCTTTTGCTTCCTGTCATGGGCTTTCTTCTTGCTCCTCCGCTGACCGCACATCTCTGCCGTTCGTGGCTCCACGTAGCCGAAGGGGGGGTCATGACATCATACGCCCATGACATGACACATAGCTGTCAAAGGGAGGTCATCACAACAGGACTGGACCAGCCAATCAGGTCCAACCTCCATGACCTCACTTCCTTGGTTACAATTGAGGGACGAACCTCGCCCACCTTTGTTGACCACCATCAGCAGGTACAAGATACACCTGTGATTCTTCCTGTGGTTCATCCAAGATGACTTGGAGCTTTTAGCTCCCACCCATCAGGCACCTATGGGTGCATTTGCCTTTCCAACTGATGCAGGACCCAAACGGTCCCTTCCCAAACAGTGGTTTCAGACACCCTGGCGCCTAATGGCTAACACATTTTTGCTGCTGTTGTGTATGAATGCGCTAACGACATATTTAAAGTGGCTAGGGCCAAACCTAACCGCCATACGCCATTGAATAGCCAATTAAATTTGTGCTTCACCCATTCGCACACCTGCACTCATACGTATGACACCATGTGCATAAACAAACTTCCTAGAAAGTGTACAGTGACTCAAATGATCTTCAGCAGACTCCCCAAACGACTAAAGCGATTGGTAAGAAATGTGCTTTTAGCTACTGCTTTTATTAGCTTCTTATTTAAAATAAGAACCTTAACTGTTAACGCTGTTAGTCCAAACACCGTTAACTTTAAAATGGCAAAACACGCGAGTCACGACCGAGATTCCTTTTGCCTAACAACGCGTAGCAAACAAATTACCAATCTACCGTCTCCCGACAAAACAACCAAAAGGACTACGCTGGTCCTCAATCTGCCTAGCATCACGCTAAGCTGAACCAAACTAACCACGAGACAGTTTGTTTCTTCTCGGTGTCCCAACCAGAGCACGCTCACACGCAAGGTGTGACCGCGCTGAGACTTGACATGCTGCACTAATCTGTTTGATACATCAACAGCTCAGTTGTGAGAACGTCTTCTCGGCCTGCATGCTCCCTTAATACAGCTTTCTTTTGCCCTAGAAAGACCCAAAGTCATAGTAAGAACCGAAAGTGCCCCCTTTCAGTCACATTGACATGACATTCCTACACAGGCCTCTAGACAACTATTGGACTCCTATTTTTCACTCTCGTGTTCTTCTCCTGTTGCGTCTGTTACTTTCCCCTTCCACTCTATACACGACACGTAGTGTAGACCTAGAGGGAAAGATAACATCATAGCCAACTGCCGAGTCTAGCTTTAGCAAAGGGAGGGGAGGGGTGGGTTTGCACCAACTTTGTACTCTGGTAACTGCATTGTTGTGCTTCACCTGTCCACCTGCCGATGCCACGTCTAGAAGTGCCGACCGAAACGTTCTGTCGAAGAACGTTTCCATCGCCAAAGGGAGGATCTGTAACGATTATCGGCCGGTTGTAACTTTTTGCAACCTCAGTTCCAAAGGAATTGAGCTCCTGTGGCCTGAACATGCCACTGTGGGGGGTGGGAAGACACAAGAACATCCCCCACAAGCAGCCACACATGCTCTGACTGACACGCGCACGCGCACACACACACAAATCAGGACAGTAAAAGCCTTCTTAGAAACTTGACTTTCTTATTTTGCAACAGAACAATGAATTATAAAATGTTATGTTTGCCATTTGTGAAATGTTGACTCCATGAAATGTCATGAAAATGTTCCATTGCAGTGGCAGATTCTCCACTAAACTTTCATGTGTATGCACGTTTTAACAGTGTAAGCTAGGTAACATTTTATTTGAGGTATTCAATTGTACGTGTTGCATTGGTTGAATTCTGACCTTAGAATCTTAACACACATGGGATCCAGATTCAATCTGATTAGTCAACCAAAAACCTCCCCCAGCTGGTAACTTTCCACTGTGGTCTCAACCGGCCCCCCTGGTGTGGAGGCCGCCGCCCTCCCAATTTAAAAGCACGCTCCCTGCTTGCTGCTCTCTCTCTTTTCCGCTGCTTTGGCTCCCGCTTCTTCGCTGCTCCTTGGCTCCTTCCTGGTCTCCATCGGCGCGGCTGCCAGACAAAGGGCTAGCCCAGCTAGCTTAACCTCCAGCACACGGCAACGCACAGAAGCCATCGCGTGTTGCGACAGGCGCAGCGAAACACGCTGCTTTTGGTCCCTGCACAAGGCTCAAACGGATGGTGCCTTTCCAGGCACACTAGGCCTCAAACCAAAAAGGGCCCTTCCCAGCCAGCAGGTTGACCCCGTGACGCTCAGTTGGCCAGCCGGACGACCTGTCTCTCCCTCTCCTGAACTGAACCTTCTTCATCCCTTCTTCAAACGGGCTTGGCGAGTCTCCATCCAGGGTCCTGCTTCTGAGACCAACCCCCTCTGTAAGTGCAACTTTGCAGGCCTTTGCCCTAGTACAAATTGGTGCAAACTAGGTTGATTGTGGGTCCCATGTTGGTTTGATTTAAGAAATCTATCACCTTGGTTAAGACCGTTTCTCTTTTCTTCTTTTCTTCTCCTTTGATTATTTTTATTATTTTAGTTCTCGTTTCATTTCCTATCATAGTAGTTAGTTTTGCTTCTTGAAATTCTAAGTAGATTATCCCACCTAGGTTAGAGAATAAACGTGCACAAAACTCAACCCCTGGTTTACTGTGTGTGTGTTTCATCAATTTATAGTGACCTCTAAGCTGAACAAAGAACTCACAAAATTGTAGTAAGGGCACAACCTTCATTTTAATGACTGATTCAACGAGGTTCTCATCTGTTATCCTGATAAAATTATCAAAAAGAGATGTGGTGCTCCGCAGGCAAGCTCAACTTAATTTAAATATTAAGTTTGAGTCTCCTTCAATTAATGAGCCAATTGATTATTAATTTAATAATTAACAATTATTGATTTAATAATTAATTGGACCGATTTCCCTTACATCAGGAACTTCCCTATGTTCCGGGGGAGTTTGTCCAAAGTTTGCGTTCACACACAAAAGTAGTTCCGGGTCTGGGGGGGTAGAAACGGTACTACCTAAGTACCTAGGCAAGAGGAGGGTATTTCGGTGTACCCTGAACTACACAAGTGGGGGCGTGTTGTGAAGTGTGTCATGATTGGTTGACTGGACGAGGAGGTGTGTTTTGGATAGGTGAGTTTTTCGCGGTAAAGCCGCCATTTCTTTTTTACTTTTCACTGCTGAGAGCGCGACGATTTTCCCCCCCAAACGTTTTGGAAATGGAAGGATTTAAAAAAACCGATAGGTGGACGGACGAAGAAGTGCAGGCTCTCCTGAGCATTTACGGGGACGAGGAGACCCAACGACAATTTGAAAGTGCCACAAGAAACGATAAAGTCTATCAATTGATAACCGCGAAGCTAGAAGAGCTTAGCATTTTCCACACACAAAGGCAGGTAAGGGAAAAACTCAAGAAACTCAAACAGGACTATAAAAAACTCAAGGACCACAACAGCCGAAGCGGAAATGACCGCAAAATTAATAAATGGTACGAAAGACTGGACGTCATTCTCGGCCACCGGATGGGGTGTACAACCGGTAAAACAAAGGACTCTGCAATTGCAATGCTGGAAGTTATGTGCGAGGACACGGCAGTGGGCGAGGATTCCTCAACAACAGACACGCTAACACACCAAGGTAAGACAGAATTGCCTCATGAACATTTGTATTTATATATTCGTTTAGGTCGCTGCGCGGTCTTAACGTGGCTTTTACACCGCGCTAGCACTAAGTTGTTAGCGTAGCATGGCTTAAGCTTGGCAAAGGCACGCATCCAGCTCCGAACCTATGTAATGTGAAATCATTCCTAAATCAATTAACCTAGTAAATGAAGAGTATTGTAGGCAGCTAATGCCGAAATAGCCTTGCTTCCAGTGATGACGAAATTGGAAAGCTTTGTGCAAAGGACGTGTGGAAACCAGGCATGATATGCACGGTTAAAAGCAAAACAACCACTTCGTTTTGTTTTTTTTTCCCTTAAGCCAAGGCTCTGTGTACAACGCGACTAAAGAGTTTTAACTTGTTAGTCTCATCACCTAACAGCTCGTATATAGTTCTGGGGAAACGAAAACGTAAGAAGAATGACTCGAAATTGATATTTTGCCGTGACCTTCACCTCGATACCAGCGCTACTTTGCCATGAATCGCGCGAGAATTTCGCTGGCAGGGGAGTTGACGGTCACGGTGAAATATCCGTTGCTATAAAAGGTATGCCGTCTAACAGTGTAAACTGACCTTTGTTGTGATGTACTCTGACTTACAGCGGGACCTTCTCTGTGCTCTCCTTTACGTTACGATGCCTCCCTGAACAGTCCTGGTATGTTTCATTTAATTTTATATAACTTCAAAAGCTTCATTTAAAACTTTTAAAGCAACACCCCACTCACAATTAATTTTGCTTCGTTGAATAAGGCAGTGTGTTTGTTTGTTTATTGGACATTATAAACAAATGAGTAGCAGTTAACATTTTGAAAGAAAGAAGAAACTTATTGCAATCATTCATAATAGTTTACATGTTCAAAGGAGTAGAAAGAAGTTAAAAACTTGTCTAGTCCTACCCATTCTTTATATCTACTGACTCATTTCATTTAAAAAAAAAAAAAAAAAAAAAAAGTACATTACTGGAATGTATTAATTTACTACACATTTTCTTTTACTGGAATGTACTAAAAGAAAATGTGTAATCCTGCTTGTGTAAACAATTGCACCTTAACACATGCGTGCATTTGTCATTAACGTATGTACATGAAATTCATAGGCATACACAATAATAAATCCTCATACTCACATATACAATTTTCATTTCACTCATAATGGTGCATTGAGAAAGGGGGGGAAAAAAAAAAGTTACATTCCTGCAATTTTACTAGTGTGTATTGCCTAAAAAAGCCTCAAGTGCATGCCGCCATATTTGGCAATGTAGTGTGGCATATTCTGTTCTGTAACTATGAAAAATGAAAGTACATTAACGTGAGTGCCGTGTTTTACCCCTACCTAAATCATTGTACTGTACTCTTACTCATAGCACGAATCTGTTGAAACCGTTTAAGTCAGGGGTGGCAAACTGCGGTCCTCGAGGGCCGGTGTCCTGCAGGTTTTGCAGATTTCCCTACTCGAAGTGCAGCTGATTCCAATTAACAGGCTCGTTATCAGGTTTCTGCAGAGCTTGCTGATGAGCTGATCATGAATCAGCTGTGTTGAAGGGAAATATCCAAAACCAGCAGGACTGCGGCCCTCGAGGACCGGATCTCGCCACCCCTGGTTTAAGTCGATGCGTTAGGAAGGTACAAGCGAGGATGGTCCGTCCACAAGCAGAAACTGCGCCACTCGAACAGAGTTTCCTGCCCCTTTGTCAAGTTCCAATAAGTTCAAAGTCATGTAACTGGAAGCTCATCAAAAGTATTTACTGTCACTCATTGTACATTTACATCCCTATAGGTTAGTGGACACGGGACCGAGACCACCTATTTTTGGAATACCTGCACCAATTTGATGAAAAGAAGGGGGAGTCCACGAGTGCAACGTTCTTAGAAGAAATGCAGTTGCACAAGGAGGACCTTGAACTCAGACGCGAGCAGCACAAGGAGGAAGTTGACCTCAGAAGCGAGGAGCGCAAGGAAGATCAACACGTGGCACATGAGCTGGTTGAACAAAGGCACGACAGAGAGTTCCAAATGGGCTTCCTGGCAGTCCAAAACAGACTTGTGGACACAAATAAGCCAAATGCATAAGTAATAAATGCTTTTGTTTTCATATCACTTTTGTGGTTCTGGGTTTTTTTTCCACACGAATAAAAACTTATGCTCAATGAATTCTTTTTAATGTTTTTATTTTTGACAAACAGTAATGCAAACATAATTACAGCGTCCCACCATTCAGAGGTTCTGATGTTCTTCCACTCCCTGCGCGGAACACACCCAGATTGGTAGAAGTGGCAAATCTGAAACAGAAACACAACAAATTAATAAATGTTAATATCTACATTAATTACTTTTGTGCAACAGCCTTGTGATTTACATGACAGAATACCTTAAAATAGCGGAACATGCACCAATTTATGGCCCTATGATAAACCACTGGCTTGAGGTGGCAATCTGACACTTCCAAAATCAGCACTTTTCCCAAAATCCCGGCACCTTTGTTCTAACATTCGTGCATCGTCAAAGAAAGCAAGCCATTTCAACACTTTGGATCGGTCAATCATGTGTTTTAACAGAAAAAAAGAAAAAAAAAAAAACATGCGGACAGACTAACAATACGTCCAGGTCCAACGGTATTATGAAATACGCAGCGTACATGTAGCGTGAACAGCTACTCGCCATCAAGCCCTATTTTGCCGTGAATTGCACGAGAACTAGGCAGGAAACACCAGTTTCCAGCGATTGCCCTTTTCATGGCAGAAAGTACGACAAAATATCCACAAACGACCGACGCGCGGGGACACACGCAAGTAGACGTGCAACTGAACGCGCCAGTCATACGTTGTGTTTAAGGCACTAATACACTCTGTAACTTCTTTTTTTTTTTCGTGTTCTCCACCTTGCAAGGGGAGCTCCGTTACATGTTACAGCTTAATTCCGATGTGAAATAAATTTCGTATAATTGTGTTTAAACCTTACCAGTGCACGTCTTCGTGCTTGCAGGTTTGACTGTCTTTCCAAGTGAGCAAGTCCTGCCCATTTCTCATCTTGATGTGGTAATACGGCGGGTCCCAATGGTTCTCATCAACCTTTCCCGTGAAGTTCTAATTGCTGCAAACACAACTCTGTACTACATGACAAGGAAAACGAAAAGATGATATGCCTTGTATTATAACAAATGGCGATGGAGGGTCAAAGGTCGCGTTTTTTAACGTCACACTGGTTGTTTGTCATTCAGTTTTACCGGTACCGCCACTTGCTGGACAGGCGGGGTAGTGCTGTTTTTTTTCCTCCCCTGACATACGTCATCAGTCTCATTTGAATAAACTAACCTGCCTGCTTTCATGCCGTGTGAACGCAAACTCGTGGGCCGCTCACAAGTTCTTCGGACCCGGAACTGACTCTACCATGAACTCAAAGTTCCTGGGCTTTTTGGTGTGAAAGCGCCTTATGTTAGATTTACTTTGGCATGGTAAGCTTGTAATGTATGACGACTATGTACAGCAGGGGTGGCGAGATACGGTCCTCGAGGGCCGCAGTCCTGCTGGTTTTGGATATTTCCCTTCTTCAACACAGCTGATCCATGATCAGCTCATCAACGTCCCATGCATGTCTTTGGAATGTGGGAGGAGACCGGAGTACCCAGAGAAGACCAACGCAGGCACGGGGAGAACATGCAAACTACACCCAGGAAGGCCGAAGCTCGGACTCGATCTTGCGTCCTCAGCCCTCGGAGGCGGATGTGCTAACCACTCAATCACTGTGCTGCCTTGTCGACTGCTAACGTTTTAGTCAGCCCTTCTTTGGAGTTCGTCTTACCTTTGTTGTTTAAATAGAGTTCTTGCGGATCTGAAGAATCTTTGCTTGCTCTCGTGTTCCTGTAGCATTTAATCTTCAGGCATAGCTGAATTGTGTCAATTTCTGAAACTTCCTCCTCTGTCGACTGCTTATCTAAAATACAAATATAAAGCAAATATGACACACATTTCTCACATAAAAATGGCCATGTGAAGCTGTCACTGTAAGAATCACACTATTTCTCATCCATCCATCCATTATCTGACTATTGAAAAATAAATGTTATTAATCTGTCTTCTGTCGAAATTTCAGTACGTTTCCCACTTCATACACACGTCATATGTTTAACTGTAAATCAATTAAATATATGCTTAATGGATGGGTTAATACGGCATGTTTTTGACAGGCAATTTTTTACTTAAGTTTTAGTGATAGACCTTTGACTAAAATTAATTCAAGTTTTGTCAATTTCGTCATCTGATTGTATTTTAGTTTTAATCCAATTTTAGTCGATGAAAATAAATTTATTAGGGCCCGAGCAGCTACTGCTGTAAGGTCCCTATTGTTTTTCGTTCAAATTACTATTATTAGGGCCTGAGCAGCTACAGCTGCGAGGTCCCTCTTGTTTTTCATTTGAATTATTATTAGGGCCCGAGCAGCTACCGATGTGAGGTCCCTGTTGTTTTGCTCGAATTATTATTAGGGTCCGAACAAGCCCCTATTGTTTTTCGTTCTAATTATTATTATTAGGGCCCAAGCAGCTACCGCTGCAAGGTCCCGATTGTTTTTCTTTCGAATTATTATTTATTATTATTAGGGCCCGAGCAGCTACCGCTGCAAGATCCCTATTGTTTTTCGTTCGGATTATTAGGGCCCGATCAGATACCGTTGCGAGGTCCCTCTTGTTTTTCGTTTGGATTATTATTAGGGCCCAAGCAGCTACCGCTGCGAGGTCCCTCTTGTTTTTCGTTTGGATTATTATTATTATTAGGGCCCGAGCAGCTACCGCTGCGAGGTCCCTATTGCTTTTCGTTTGAATTCTTCTTCTTCATTCTTCTTTGCAAACGATCACATTTTTGAGGACCTAAACATTTACGAAAACTCACTAAACTTTGCACACTCTTGGGGCCCGGCAAAAAATTTGATATTATGAAGTTGTCATAACAGCGCAACTCTATAGCGCCCCCTAGTGTAGAAAAATAAAAACAATCCCGGCACGTCTGACCTAGAGCTACGAAAATTGGCAGGCACGTGTAGCCCTGAGACGCACAAAAAAAAAAAAAAAAAAAAAAAAAAAAGCCTATTGGGACCATGTACCTAAAATGTACAGTAAGTGAGCTATGAATTTTTGAATGTCCAATTTTGGCCCATTCACTGTGGTCATGCTTTTTCCCCCTTTGCAAACAGTTTTCATCTGATTGACTTCAAACTTGGCATGTATCTTTTCAAGACCTGAGACGACAACTGGGAAAAAAATCTTGACTTTTCGAAATACTATATGACGGGGGCGGCGCATCAAATATCGCCTTTCAAATTTCATTTGTCCAGAAAGAGCAAATGCTTAATAACTCCCATGATGCGGCACAGTGAGGATCCTCTTTTTTTTGGACTTCTCCAGTGCCTTTAACACCATCCAGCCCCCTCTGGAGTATCGGAGACTGGTCAGAGACTTTGCTGCTTGGTGCCACACCAACCACCTACAGCTCAATACCTCTAAAACGAAGGAGCTGGTCATTGACTTTAGGAGGTCCAGAAGGACTTTCACAGACTGGACAAGCTTATCAGTCGGGTCTGTGGTCGGCTCTGTGGTCGGCATGAAGCTACTCTCTGGTGACAGTGGCAGAAAAGAGGACTCTGGACAAACTGCTGGATATTATGGACAATAGCAGCCACCCTCTGCACACGGTCATCAGCATTCAGAGGAAGGAGCCTGTTCAGCAGAAGAAAGCTGAAATAAGTCAGACGCCATTACTGCCAGGCACTACGTTTCTGTTCGTTCGTATCACTGCGCGTCGCCCTATAGACAGCTAATCGACGCGCTACAGACAGCTGATCCTTCCGCCTTCGAAAAGACAAACAACTTGTAGATTAGTGCGCGTCTATCAGCTGCATGCGGTGCGCCGCGCAGTGATAAGAACGAACAGAAAAGTAGTGCCGGCGGTAATGGCGTCTGACTTTTTTTTCCAGAAAAGGAGTATTGTGATGCAAATGTATCAATCTTTTGAACACAAATTGTTTTTAGAAGAAAAACGCTTTATTTCCGTGACCCCAGCCAGTTTGCTGGACTATTTTCCTCTCGTCCAACACAGGACCAGAACTCGTGTCACACAACGTTGTCAGGGGTAAGTCAGTGATGATGGCACACACTGAAGGTGAGGATGAAGTAGAGATTCATGTCAAAAAATCCGAACGATCTACCAGTGTTAAGACATCTACGAACTTACATTTCATCTTACTGATAGCGCCACCTACTGGCAATTTTTTTCTTACGATTTTTTGTCAACGTTTTTCTCCAACCACGTTAATTGGACCTACCTCATATTTGCTCAGATGAGGGTTTCGGCCTTCATGATGTCACAACACGAAGTATGTGAGTTTTCGCAAATCACTGTGGGCGTGGCTAAACCCTGTTAGCCAAGAAAACAACGGCAAATTTGAGGTCCTAAATTGTGAGGGAAAAAAAAAAAGAAAAGTGGCCCGGGCTGCAAGGGCTATCTGAGGGGAATAAGCTCTTCTTTCGCGACCAAGATGATGTGACTTTGCAATTCGAGCCGTGTTTGTGACCGCCAATTCACCATCGATGGTTATTACGTCACGGTGAGTGGAAAAAGTTTGCCTTTCGTTCCTACGTTGCCGTAATTTTGTGGTACTAAGCCAGGGCTCTACACTAACTTTTCCCCTACTAGCACTGGTGCGAGTAACATTTTTAGTTGCTCGCACAGCACAGGATTTGGTCGCACCATTTTTGGTGGAGGTGTAAGCATGATCTTAGGCATACGCACCTCGATATACAGGACTGTCTCAGAAAATTAGAATAGTGTGATGAAGTCCTTTATTTTCTGTAATGCAATTAAATAAGCAAAAAATGCCATACATTTAATTACAAATCAATTGAAATATTGCAAGCCTTTTATTGTTTCAATATTGCTGATTATGGCATTGTTTTTTACTTGGTCAGAGGAAATATTCTAATATTTTGAGATCGGATATTTGAGTTTCCTTAAGCTGTAAGCCATAATTAGCAACAGTAAAATAATAAAAGGCTTGCAATATTTCAGTTGATTTGTAATGAATCCAGAATGTATGGCATTTTTGCTTATTTAATTGCATTACAGAAAATAATGGACTTTATCGCAATATTCTAATTTTCTGAGACAGTCCTATATTTGCAAAATATTTGCTTGGAACACAAGGTTTTCCTGCAACAGCAGTGGCTATCAAAACAAGTCAATAATTTCGTATAACTTAACTCATGTGAACATGATTTTGTTTAGCTCAGTAAAAGTCCGTACTTTTTTTTTTTTTCCCTTCACCTGCTCCTCAGCCGATGTTCCCCTGCCCGTTTGATTTGGCACCTTCCACTGGCCCTCCTTTACCGCCATCATTTTCCTCCTCATTCTCATTTTGTTTAAGAAAATAATCAGCAATAGACCGCTTCTTCTTTTTCTTTTTTAAATTCGCTGCCGCTTTTTCATGAGCCCCACACGACACGCAACCACACCCGCCTCCATTCCTTTCCTTTACAGTCGGCGCGCGGCGTGGAGGGGGCGGAATCATTTGAACGTTCCAAGCCAAGCTTGCATTTCCCAATGCGTGCTGATCAGCCATAACATTTCACGAGTGGCAAGTCACGCCAACATTGAACCATATTTACAATTTAATATGGACCACTATGGATGAAATATTGCAATTCACGACCGGCTCACGAGTCGCAAAGCTATTCGTGAACGGAGAGGTCTGTCGCTGGCGCTCTCATTCAAGTTAATGGGAACACACGACCGCAATTTTTTATTTATTTATTTTTTTTAACCACAAACATTACAAACCCATCCACCACAAGTATCTTTTAAATTGTAAAAATAGTTCAGCGTTGTTGTAAAAGATTATTATATTGATTGTATGTACCGTATTTTCATGACTTTGGCGAAGACCGCGGATGCCTCTTCCCCTTCTTGCTTAAAACAAGGAAATGGGCGTGTGCCACGGCGTTGCTCTCCATGTTCCTGTCGATCAATCAGATGACAGGTGACGACACAGCCCCCTGGTCTCCCGACGACCGGCACTGCAGAACCATGGCCGAAAGGGTTCTAAACAGCGGTTACAACGCAACCGCTCGGCCCCGAAAGAGTCCCATGGAGACATCCGGGGACAAAAAAATGCCACTTCCGTGTGGAACCGGTCCGGTGGAAAGAGCCATATCATAAATGTTTGTATGTAAATTGTAGTGAGCGTGGTGCGCGTGTACACTATGTTGTGCCGATCAGGAAGTAGACAACCTATCACATTGCAGCGGGTCATGTTTCACTCAAATACTATTGGATTGAGTCGGCACACGACGGCGCGCTCTTGTTGCTACGGGAGAGCCACGGCAACTTTCGAATGTCCGTTTCAAACATAGTGTGGTAGGTGCACTAATACACTCGCGCCGCGCGAGCGGGATTTTTGTTCAACAGCACGCACTTGAAAGTTGCTCGCATTTACGAGTGAAATGCTCGCACTGTCGAGCCTTGTAAGCGCTAAGCAAACTCCTGGTGAAATGTGTTTGACTCGACAAAACGGCCATAACGACGCTGCAGGAAACTGGTTGTGCACATTTGTGTTATTCCTATACGCTTGAAAATGTCTATAAGCAATTGTGGTATTCACAGCAGGCCAAGAATTTGTCATTCCGAGTGTTCACGGCAAAATAACGCCAGCAGGAGATTTGCTAGTCGCAGCAAAATAACTACTGACTAATAGACAGTCACACAATTAAGCTGCTGCCAAGCGCTACACGCGGAACTAAATGACAATATTACAAGTATTTCTGTAACATTGTCGTGTTTACCTTTGTTAATCCGTGGCGCGCTGACTCCAATATTGCTCCGGTGTCCATGTAGCGTGGCGTCGAATTGGCCGTCCCATTCACTCGGTTGTCATTTCCACTGCGGCTGCCGCTGTACTGATCCATGAGCGTTTTATAGTCTCGGTATATCTTTGCAGCTAATACCGAAATGGGACATTAAAAATTGTGGATCACTTCCTGTTCATTTAAGCATATGGGTCCCAGAGACTTTTTTTTTTTTTTGTAGGTCTTGGGCTCCCTCATATACCTAAAAAATTCAGTAGATCTGGCTTAAACGTAAAACCGGGGCTGCTTTGTTAAAAATTTCTAGGGGGCGCTATTGAGTCATTTTTGTAAAAATAGCACAATCCACAATAAAATATTGCTCATTTTGCCAGGTCAGATGGGTGTGCCAAGTTTCATGAGCTTCTGTGTATGTTTAGGCCCTCAAAATTGGTGTTTTCTTGGCGAACAGTGCTTAGCCACGCCCACAGCGTTTCACGAAAACTCACAAACTTCGTGTTGTGACATCATGAAGGCCGAAACCCTCATCTGAGCAAATATGAGGTAGGTCCAGTTAACGTGGTTGGAGAAAAACTTTGAAGAAAAATCGTAAGAAAAAAAAAAAGGCCAGTAGATGGCGCTATCAGTACGATGAAATACAAGTTTGTAGATGTCTTAAGGGCTGGACTCATCAAATGTGTCAAATTTTGCGAAAATAGGATCATCTAGGTCAAGTTAAAGAAGCTTTTATTGTCGCAAAAAATCATCAGATTTTGCGGCACTGTAACGGCCACGCCCCCTTTGGGGAAAAGTTACAATATTCAGTGTGGGGCATGATCAACATCTTAAGGCTTTTCTGACCAATTTTCAACTGGACCCCTTTAACGAGCTCGGCACAGTCACTAAAAACGTACAGTATGGCATTTACTGTCACCACTAGGTGGTGCTATATGTAAAACTGAATTTTCAAATGCACTTTTAACTCTGACTGCCAGCCATTTTCGGAAAAGGTAACCCCATAGTGCCAGCTGATTTACAGAATTTTACCGATCTTTCAAGCTCCACAGAAAATGTTGTGTTAGGACTATGGAAACGCGGATACTACCAAATGAAAGATTGAAGTCTCATCTTTCATCTAAACCAATCAACAATAGAAAACAGCTTCGTTTCACCCAAATCCTATATTTTCTTCCAAAATACGGAGAAATCAAGCTTTTTGTGAAACGATGTTATTTCATGCACTCTAGTGAATTTGGCACTTTTTTTTTTGCATGAGTGATTCTACAAACACCTAAACTTGTATAAAACACTACCCCAACAATTAAAAAAAAAGTGTTTTTTGATTGCAAAATAACAGTTTATTTACATGCAACAGTAGCAATCCAAACAAACAATTTGGAAAACAATTTGCAAACTATTTACACGTGCGCAACTGCGCATGTGTGGTGTGTGTGTACGTGTTACTATTTACAATTGTGTGGATGTTTCAACGACACAATTTTTCTTTTTGTGTGGTATATTGTGGAGCAATCCCGTGCGTGCTAGGGGGATGCAGCAGGATTTGCACCACAGTTTTTGTCAGTCTGCTTCTGCATGGACTGATTTGGGTAGAGGTTGGTATGATGAACGATGTGCTGGAGAAGTTCATCCGTGATGAAGAGCTCCAGGATGTCAGCTGGCAGGTGGGAATTCAGCTCTGCTGCAGCATCCCTTGGTCCTGGTTTTGCAGCAAAGGGGAAGATGGTTGGCTGCCAGCCAACTTCATCAGCTTCAAGCCAGCCAGAATCTTTGGGATCTGCAAATATACATTTCAATATCATATATTATTGTAGACCACTGTGATGCAATGCGTGTGTGTGTGTGCATGATGTTTACCTTTTTTTCTTGGATGTATTGGTTGATGCACATTCTGTAATTATAGAAGACGTTTACCATCAAATATTTTATTAGTGCTGTGGAGAATCTTTTTTTTTTTTTCTTTTTACCTTTGTTCTGCTCACTGTGAGAAGGGTCACTTTGGGCCCTATGAGTGGGAGCTGAAAGAAACATATACAATTACAATACTATCGACTTTCCTTTTATTGTTGCGGTGTATTGAAAACGTTTTTTTTTTTTTACCTTTCTTTGTCGTAGAACCAGCGGTCGGACGTTGCTGAGAGCACGATCTATAAAATATACATTCACGTTTGTATAGGTAATAGATGTTCTAGTGTATATCAGCACATTTACACACGCTGCTAGCAGATCGCCCGAAAAGTTAGGAAAGTAATCTTACTAGCAACTTACTAGCGCTTACCTTCACGTTCTTTGGAAGACTGTCCAAGACTGTCTTGCATCGGACCCATAGTAGTCGTCATCGTCCGATGAAACGTCATCTGTGCAGACGTGTTCGGTTGTGCACCACTTTTCTCCGGTGTTAGCATCGCTAGCCGGTGGGGCCTTAGGACGTTATTAGCATCGCTATCCGGTGGGGCCTTAGGACGTGGTCGAAACGGCCGCATCCCCGCTTCAACTATGACTTAACCCCGTCATCACTGTGCTCTTGAGCACTGGTCGATGCTTTTGAGCTTTGAAAATAAGGATCAAGCGTGAGCTGATTGCCATCTGTAGCCTTTTTGACTCCCTTAGCCAAGTTAAGCCATTCTCTCCCCCTCAACACTCGAGCTCAGCCTCTCTTCTTCTACTGTTGTCTCCTACCCGATCTTGTCCAAAAGACTCATCACAGCCATCTAGTGGCCAGGAATACTCATAGTAACCTGATCGGCTTGATACTTGGAGCACAGCTGCCCAAGGCTTTCCTCCACTCGTTTCCATAAAAAAACATAGTAGACGTCAATAGACGTCTATGGCGGGCTATACTAGGATTATACTGAACGTTTTTAAACGTTTATGGCGGTCAGAGAGCGTTAAAGGCAAGATCTGATGCTCCGCCCCCATCATTAGTACTTCGAAAAGTTGCCCAGTTGTTGTCTGAGGTCTTGAGATGATACATGCCAAGTTTGAAGTCAATCGGATGAAAACTGTTTGCAAAGTGGGAAAAAGCATAATCACAGTAAATGTGCCAAAATGGGCCAAAATTGGACATTAAAAAATTCGTAGCTCACTTTCTGTACATTTTAGCTATATGGTCCCAATAGACTTTTTTTTTTTTGTGCGTCTCGGGGTGCTACACGTGCCTGCCAATTTTCGTAGCTCTAGCTGCTTCGTACAACTGGGAATGCGTCATTAAGAAGGATTTTTTTTCCCTTTGCAAGCAGTGCATGCCACGACAACAGCGTGCGACAAAATAAAAAGCTTTCAATAACATTTTATCTTCAACATCTTAAGATGAATCACACCAAGTTTGAAGATGAACGGATAAACTGTAGGAGGAGTTCGTTAAAATTAGACCCCTATAAACGGACAAAAGAATGGCAACCAACATGTTCCAAAGTAAATCAAATTGGCGGACTTTCTGTTAGGTTTAGCATATGCTTCAAAAAGAGTTTTTTGTACCTTAAGGGGTGTTACATACACACCCGTCACCATGGGCGGGCCATAGGGGTCTGTGCCCGCCCACCAAGGTGATTGTGCCCACCCATTTGAGGCATGGATCTCTAAAATGGTTCTCCTTTTTTAATTATATTTTTCCATTCATTCGGTTTAGCACTCTTATATCCGAGTGTCAGTAAACGCAACACAGGTCTCGCGGTGTCGGAGGTATGTTACGTTTGTGTTGCCTGCTTCAGTTCTTTGCTTCTAATGCTTGCCACTCGCCGAATTGTTCTTGTTTTTGGCGTCGCCTTCGGCCAACGGTGGCCGTTTGTACAAGTAACGTTTTCTGGCGTCATTCTTGCAAGATGTCACAATATGAAGAAATAGTGGTATGGTTTTGTTTGATTGATAGCCAGTCTTATCTGCAACAGCCATCACAGTCTTACTGAAAATAATGCTAGCTATTCCTTACGCTGACTTATACGCATACGCGACAAATATGTAAATGTTAGCGTGCAATGCAAGAGTCATGTACATTTTGTACAAGTGAAGCTGCAAGTTTCTGAGGACGCTGGCGCACAGGACAAGTGAGGAGGGACATACTACAAACTACTTTCGTGTCGGCAACTAAAGAGTCACTTGGAAAAAAAAAAAAAACTACGGAACCCACATATCGTTTTGGCATCTACAATGAAGTAGGATTTTGCTTTCCTTTTTTTCTTTTTAATAATTCTGCTGCAGACACCGTTCAAACAGGTGGCCCGTTCTAAGCAATATGTCAGCACATCCGCCCTATTGGATGTGGCAATTGTATTTGCCATTACATCGGCAGAAATAGTAAGATTGACTTTGAATGGGATAATATAATCAAAGGTAATAATTCCTTATTAATCCAATGAGTTGTGGCTTGATGATATATTTCCAAGGAGAAACAGAAGGAGGCATCTTTACAAATAGCTTTACTTTGCCTCATCCAATATGGCTGCGGCGTCAACGTACTCACGACGCCACTGCAGTCTACTTTATGTGTGTGTACTGTAAATGCGGTCTATGATAATACTGTCACCAGGGGCCATTCACTGGATAGATGCACGACAGTGCTACATAAATTTATCCAAATATATTGGGCAAGTTAATGCTGTCAATATGGTATTCATAATAATTGGGCCTGCCCATGCATTTCATGTGCCCTCCTTAAGCCTGGGCTCTGCTGATGGGTCTGGTTACATATGTCTTCAAATTTAGGGAACTCTAGATGAAACGTACAACTGGGAATGCTTCATTAAGTAAGAATTTTGAATCGCAAAATTTGATGCCCCGCCTCTGGCGGACTTCCTATTAGGTTTAGCATATGGCACCGATAGACTTTTTTTTTTGTAGGCCATAGTCTGTTATATATGTGTACCGATTTTCGTAGCCCGAGGTTAAACGTACAACCGGCAATGCTTTGTTAAGTAAGAATTTTGAAACTCTAAATTTGATGCCCTGCCCCTTTCATATAGTATGTCAAAAACTTTAGATTTTTTACCATGATGTTGTCCCAGGTGTTGAAATGTTACAGCCCAAGTTTGAAGTCAATCGGGTTAACTGTGTAGGACTAGGGGCCAAAAGTATGTCCCCTGTAAATGTGCAAAAATGGGCCAAAATTGGACATTCAAATACTCATTTGTTCCCCGCTTTGTTCCTTATTCCGGAAACGAAAAAAAAGAAAAGAAAAAGACTTGGAATTGGCCATTAAATGTAGAGAAATCCCCTCTCTGTTGCGTCCTAGCCAATGACAGCTGTAGCGACACCACCGACTTTGAGTGAAACTGCAGCACATTTTCAAAACAACTCGATGTGTATTACGCACAAGCACAAAGGCAAACGCACGAGGGGCATTCCAACGTATCGTCTGCGCCGTTGCCTCCCGCACATGTATAAGGACACCTTTAGCAGTCACTTCTCGGGCCCTAATCATCCCGACAAAAACAAATTGTGACCTTGCAGCAGTCGCTGCCCGGTCCCTAATTACACGTATATATTTAAAAGACATATGAGGGCTTACCAATACTTCTGTACTCAAACAGAAAGGGGTCAGCTTTGATGGGGATGAGACCTAATCTCTGCGCCAGCACTTCATCTTGGATGATAGATGTGTTGTTATAAATTAAAACCCTTTCAATAGCCATGGTGGGCACCTAGAAGCACAATCAAATGTTCCCATGAAAAGCAATTCATGACAATGTATACCTTTTCATTCAGCTTGTCCCATTTGGGGTCGCCGCAGCATGTCAGCTTTTTCCATCAAGGTCTACTTTCTGCATCCTCCTGTCTGATGCTGCGTTCTCACCAATTGCGAGGAATGGCAATTCGGCGGCGCGTTTGCATTGTAGTCGATGGAGTTTGCGCACAACGGAACGAAAGTGCGTGGGGCGGCTCGGAGGACAAGTTTCGCGCGTTGGGACGCGGTGCGCAGCAGTGAAAATCCGCACATTCGTGACGAAAATCCGCGCATTCGCATATTCGTCGAAGTAAAAAAAAAAAAGTGACTTTTTTCACGTTTCGCCTTGCGGTAGCCAATCGGCTTCGAGTACAGGCCACATCCTCTCTATTGTCGCCCCGAGCACAACAACATGACAGCCGTGACAGAATGATGATAAAGAAAGTGCTGGTAAGTCTGTTTACTTGCTTTTGAACTATACCGAGTTAGCAGCAGTGCTTATTATTAATGCAAAAGCTATTTTTAGCACAAATGCCGGCTGCCAGATTGCCAATAAAAAAAGCGAAAGTGCTATCACATACCTCAAAAGAGGAGAGAATAGTGCCACGACTGTTTTGTCCCAGGAAAGAAGTGGAAGTAGTTGGCGGCGCCCACTTTTTGTTGACTCGCTAAAGTGCTCCACTTCCTTATTCACCAAGGGACACACCTCCTCAGCTCCGATCCGCACGAAAGCGCGAATGAGTGGCAATCGTTCCAAAAAACACTACGAATGCGCGAATGAAGGGTTCCAGTTCGCCTTTTCAGATTTGGTGAGAACGTAGCATAACACCAACTGCATTCGAGTATCTCTTCCCTCACTACATTGATCAACCTTCTCTTCGGTCTTAATCTTGCTCTCTTTCCCAGGAGGTCCTTCTTAAAGACGTGTCCAAACCATCTTACTCAGCTTTTTCCCCGAAACATTTAACCTTGGCTGCTCGCTTATTTCTAATCCTATCCATCCTACTGAATCGGAAAGAAAACTTCTTCATTTCTTCCATCTCCAGAAGCTCTGCTTCCTGTTGTCTCTTCAGCGCCACTGTATCTAATCCAGATGCAAAGGAGATTTTTACAATTACATAATTTAGCATTTATTTGAGTATGAAGACTGTATCACAAATATGTGAACAAAGTTAAAAATTGAATTAAACGTGAGCAAGATTTTGGTTTGCTTCTTTAATGTTCCAATCTAAATGGAACATATTCCTGTCGGTATATGCATCTGTCTAGGGCTGCCACAAATGACTATTTTGCTAGTCAACTAATCACCAACAGCAGTCGCGATTAGTCGACTAATCGTATCGGATTGTCAGCCTCCTAAAATAATTGCCAAAGTCTTTTTCGACCCTTTTTTCTTCAGAAACCCCCCAAACTGAAAGAAATTCTGATTATGTATTCATTTTATTTTCATTTCAGGGATCTAATTATATATACATAAAATAATAAACGATCTGTTCAACTAAGGATGTAGCCAATTTTAGCAAAAGGTGGCCAGCATTTATTTATTTTTTTGACCACTAAGGCAAGTGGTGTCCAAACTACGGCCCGGGGGCCATTTGCGGCCCTCTATTTATTAGTGGCCCGCGACATTTGCTAAAAATGGCATTTGACTCAGTTCAAATAAAATGGAAACAAAAATGTTTGAAGATGGTCAAGTAAGAAGGGAAGGTGTCGAAAAACACAGGTGCTATTAAAAGGTTAGATTATTTAACTAAAACTAATGAAAAAACTAACATTCAAAAAACAATTTCGTTAACGAAATAAAATAAAAATGAAGTTGCTTTTTAAAAAAGAAAACTAACTGAAACTACATTTTATGTTTACAAAACAAATAAAACTAACAATAATTACAGCAAAAATGTCCTTTGTTTTAGTCTTTGGTAATTAATTTAATGCATGAGCCTTTGGAGATGATTTTAAATGTGATTTTTAGTAGATTTATTTTGATATAAACCGGAATAATGACGTCACGCCCATGGTGTTTTTTAAAAATTGCGCACAAGTAATACACATTTAAAAAAAATAATAATAATACTGAAACTAACTAAATTAAAACTCAACATTTATTAAAGAACTAAAACTAAAACAAAAACTAACAGAACCACCCTGAAAATTAAAACTAAAACTTAATTAAAACTAACTGCATTTAAAAAAAAAAAGCAAAACTCAAAACAAAATAAAAAAAACTAGAGCTGCGAGCAGCTATAAAGGGCCCTCGCAGCTGGGGCCACGTTGGAGTACTTGCACGTTGGGGGACTTGCACATTGGGGTACTGGCACATTGGAAGCAGAATTTCTTTGAAAATGCATAATAAAAAGGCATAATAAACCTTGACATGTGGAATTCTTATTGCAAGGTGTGAGGAGTGGGTCAAGCTCAACGGGTTTTGGTGAATGCTACGATCTGCAAAAATCAACGTCATTTTTTATTTTTAGGCAATGAGTTGCCCAGATTGGTATTTTTTGTAAAAGTATATATACATATCATAGCTCGTTGTACTCATTGCACAATGTTGCTTTTATTGTCCAAAGAGGCTAACAAAAATTACTAAAACAAAATAAAAAAGTACATATGTTTGGATCGGTCTGATGCCAGTGAACATTTTGAGTTGTGGAGAGTACAAGAATATTCACTAGAGCTGCAAGCAGCTATAAAGGGCCCTCGTAGCCCGGGCCACGTTGGGGTACTCGCACATTGGGGTACTGGCATATTAGGAGCAAAATTTCTTTGAACATGCCATGATAAACCTTTACATGTGAATTTTTTTTTGCCAGGTGTGATGTGTGTGTCAAGCTCAATGGGTTTTGGTTATTGTTAAGATCTGCAAAAACCAGCGTCCTTTTTTATTTTTAGGGACCGAGTTGACCTGACTGTTTTTTTTTTTTTTTTTTTGCAAAGGTATATATACCCATCATCGCTCAAACTCATTGCACAATCATTGCTTTTATTGTCCATAGAGGCGATTAAAAAAAAAAATGAAACAAAATTAAAAAAGTACATATGTTTGGATCGGTCTGATAGCAGTGAACATCTTGAGTAGTGGAAAGTAAAAGAATATTCATAAATGACTTAGTTATAACACAAGTTCACAAATTTTGTTCAAAATACCGCAAGTGGGGTTGTTTTTTTTTATGCCTCAAGGACTATGTGGCGCAGTATTTATAACTGAATTTTGTCATAGGGATACCTTCAGGCCTTGACTACAAATATACGTCAAGTTTGGGATTTTTTGAAGCATGTACCGGGGAGTTATTAAGCATATCCTTCATTCACGATACTGCTTTTAACGTCCATAAAGGCTATCAAAAATATATAAAACTAAATACAAAATATGTATGTTTGGATAGGTCTGATGCCAGTGAACATTTTGAGTGGTGGAAAATAAAAGAATATTCATAAATGACTTAGTTATCACACTTAGAATGAGTTTACATTTTTTGTAAAAATACCGTAAGTGGGGTATTTTTTTTTCATGCCTCAAGGGCTAGGTGGCGCTGCATATATAACTGAATGTTGTCATAGATATACCTTCAGGCCTTGACGATAAACATACATGTCAAGTTTGGGATTTTTTGGAGCATGTACCGGGGAGTTATAAAGCATATCCTTTTTCAGTGCGAAACACAAAATTTGATGCCCCGCCCTCATCATATAGTATTTCGAAAAGTCAAGATTTTTCCCCCCGTCGTTGGCTCAGGTCTTGGCATGGTCCAGTCAAGTCTTAAGTCAGTCGGATAAAACGTGTAGGAGAAGTGGGCAAAAGTATGCCCCCTGAAAATGTGCAAAAATCGTCAAAAATGGGACATTCAAAAATTTGTAGCTCACTTCCTGTTCATTTTAGCATATGGGTCCAAGAGACTTTTCTGTAATTCTTTGGCTCCCTCATACACCTAAAAATTTTCGTAGATCTTGCTTAAACGTACAACCGGGGCTGCTTCGTTAAAAATTTCAAGGGGGCGCTATTGAGTCATTTTTGTAAAAATGGCACAATCAACAATAAAATATTATTCATTTTACCAGGCCAGATGTGTGTGCCAAGTTTCATGAGTTTCTGCGCATGTTTAGACCCTCAAAACTGGTGTTGTTTTCTTGGCGAACAGCGTTTAGCCACGCCCACAGCGATTTGCGAAAACTCACAAACTTCGTGTTGTGACATCATGAAGGCCGAAACCCTCATCTGAGCAAATATGAGGTAGGTCCAGTTAATGTGTTTGGAGAAAAATGTACAAGAAAATTCGTAAGAAAAAAAAATTGCCACTAGGTGGCGCTATCAGTAAGATGAAATATAAATTCGTAGATGTCTTTAGAGCTGGACTCTCATCAAATGTGTGAAATTTTGAGAAGATGGGATCATCTCGGTCAAGTTAATGCAGCTTTTATTGTCACGAAAAATCTTCAGACTTTGCGGCACCGTAGCGGCCACGCCCTTTGGCGAAAAGTTACAATATTCGGTGTGGGGCATGATCAACATCTTAAGGCTTTCCTGACCAATTTTCAACTGGATCCCTTCAACGAGCTCAGCGCAGTAGCTAAAAACGTAAAGTAAGACATTTATTGTTACCACTAGGTGGCGCTACATGTATAACTGAATTTTATCATATAGATGTTTTCAGGCCGTGACTATTACGTTGCCTGAGAAGTTTGCGATTTTTTGGAGCTTAAACATGGGAGTTATTAAGCATTTGCTCTTTCTGGACAAATGAAATTTTAAAGGCAATATTTGATGCCCCGCCCCCGTCATATAGTATTTCGAAAAGGCAAGATGTTTTGCCCAGCTGTTCTCTCAGGTCTTGAGATGATAAATGCCAAGTTTGAAGTCAATTGGATGAAAAATGTTTGCATAGGGGGAAAAAGCATGACCACAGTGAATGTGCCAAAATTGGACATTCAAAAATTCATAGTTCACTTCCTGTACATTTTAGGAAATGGCTTCCATTGACTTTTTTTGTGCGTCTCGGGGCGCTACACCTGCTTGCCAATTTTCGTAGCTCTAGCTCAAACGGGCCGGGATTGGTTTTTATTTTTCTACGCTAGGTGGCGCTATAGTCGCTTTGTTATGACAACTTCATTATATCAAATTTTTCGCCGGGCCCAAAGAGATTGGTGAGTTTTCGTAAATGTTTAGGCCCTCAAAAATGCGATCATTTACGGTGAAGAAGAAGAAGAAGAAGAAGAAGAGGAAGAAGAAGAAGAGGAAGAAGAAGAAGAAGAGGAAGAAGAAGAGGAAGAAGAAGAGGAAGAAGAAGAGGAAGAAGAAGAGGAAGAAGAAGAAGAAGAAGAAGAAGAGGAAGAAGAAGAGGAAGAAGAAGAGGAAGAAGAAGAGGAAGAAGAAGAAGAAGAAGAAGAAGAGGAAGAGGAAGAGGAAGAAGAAGAAGGAAGGAGAAGGAAGGAGAAGAAGAAGAAGAAGGGAGAACAAGAAGAAGGAAGAAGAAGAAGGAAGAAGAAGAAGGAAGAAGAAGAAGGAAGAAGAAAAAAGAAGAAAGAAGAAGAAGAAGAAGAAGAAAGAAGAAGAAAGAAGAAGAAGAAGAAGAAAGAAGAAGAAAGAAGCGGTCGTTGCTCGGGCCCTAATAATTCTTACAAAAACAATAGGGACCTCGCAGCGGTCGCTGCTCGGGCCCTAATGAAAAATACCAAAACTATAATAACCCTACTACCATATTACAAATAAATTGATTTATATATTGTAGCATTTTTCTAAATATGCAAAAGCACAAATAAATCATTTGTGCAATTTTTAGGACTAAACAATTTCTCTTCATAACATTATGTCTTCATAACATTATGTGGCCCTTGCGTCCTTCTGATTTTCTGGAGGTCTGTCTTGCATATTTTACATTGAACATTATTCGCTTTAGCGTCTTTGTAGAAATGTTCCCAAACTTTCGAAGTCCAATGTCGGTTAGCCATGAGAGCATACTGTGTACAGCTGATGCTGGTGTCACGTCTGACCCGGATTAATGCTACTGCACACGTGCGTCTAGTAAGAGCAGGAAGTCAAACGAGCTGTTGAGGCAGTTTTGGAAGAAAAAACAAATTTAAGGCTGATATATATTACGTAAAACTGACTGGTCGACTATTTAAATTAGCCGTCGGCGCTTTTGGTCGTCGATGTGGTCACGACTAGTCGACTAATCTTGGCAGCCCTACATCTGTCCTTTACTCATTTGCATTTTTTAAAGTAAAAACTCTTGTGGCAATACTGTAAACTGGTGATTTTGGTCACCAAACAGAATGTGAACAAATTGAAGCACCGAATTTTCGGCCAAATATTTTCGGTTGTCGAAAATTCGGTGCATCCCTTATCATTTTCGGCATTCGGTCGAAAAATAAAATGAAACCTGAAAAAATAGGATGTTGTGCTGGGGGGGCGGACAAAAAAAACAACGTGTGCCCGCCTGTGCAAACTACAATGATACAATGACTCAGTGCCATTCCGCCGCCAGAAAAAATGCTCACGCCTCGTTTGGTGTTTAATGTAGCATTAGCCAACATGTACTTGTATGCGGTGCGGACGCATTTCAATTTATATTCTGCTTTGTTAGAATGACTGAGCTAAATATATACTTTATAATAATATAGGTGTAATTAACTCTTTGACCGCCAAAAAAATGTTTAATAACTATTTGTAAAATCACTACTTTTTTTTTTGTTTTTTGTTTGTTTGTTTTTTTGTTTTTAAAGATGTGCAACCACTAAGTGCAGCGCTGCCTGGTCAATGGGTTGTGGAATCAAAACCACCCGCTAACTATGACCAGCAGATCGCAGCATTGTATATCTTTTCAATGGGCAGCCGGTGGAAGGAATTACAATGAAACATGACGGAATCAGATGAAATTTGATGAAATAGAACGTTTTCAAGGATGACATGAATGATCTAAGCCTTTGTCACATTAAACCTACTTCAGAGCGTCACTATACAAAAAATATTGGAGAAAATATCTTTTCACAAAAAGCTTGTTTTCTCCTTATCTTTTAAATTTTCACTCAATGTCAGTCAAATGACCTAGTTTGAAATAGTGATTACGAAAGAACGAAATAAGGTAGAAACATACTTTTTTTCCTAATTAAAGAATGAAATGCAATATTTCATTTGGTACCCACACTGTACATATAGACATATGTAGTAAAAGTACACAATATTGTATTTGCCTTGAAACCATGCTTGTTTATGAGCTAGCTTATAAGCAAACTTAGCTTGTAGCAAATGTGTGTGACGTCATGCATGCTGAGATCACGTCTCTGATCAACTGCTGAAAGGAGGCTGATTCTGTCCTCTTTCATCTAAAAACTGCTTCAAACATCAAAGCGTATGTAGGGATGGAAGAATGTTGATTTGTTGTGATTGTATTGTATTGGTGTTAATTGGTGTGAATTGCCTAGTACCTGACGATTCGATTCGTATCACGATTCACAGGTCACGATTCGATACCGATTAATCCCGATACGAATTTATAAGTCGATTGTTGCGATTTTTTTTCATTCATATTTAGAAAATACTAATCAGTAAGCTTGTAGAGTGTAAGATTTATATGAAAATTTATTATTTATTTATCTGAAATTTCAGTCTTATAGAGGTTGTAATCTGTTTCATGTTTGAACAGCATTAAAATAAAAATATTAAGGCTTAATGTGCCGTTCATATAACATTCTTCCATGCTCAAGGTGTGAATCCTTAAAAAAAAAAAAAAAAAAAAAAAAAAAAATCGATTCTGCCGATTATTGAATCGATTCGAGAATCGCGCGATGTAGTATCGCGATATATCGCCGAATCGATTTTTTTTTTAACACCCCTAGTGTTAATGTTTTATGCTATGTTTGTTTTTTTGTCTTTCTGTAAAGCGCTTTGTGACAGTTCAGGCTGTTTGAAAGAGCTATATAAATAAACTTGAGTTGAAAGATGAGTTAAAATGCTCAAAATCGTCTGGCACCGTTTACTTTTTTATTTATTTATTTTTGATAACGTGACAGTAAAAGAGTTCATTGTAATAAATGCAATGATTAAAAAAATTGGCATAATTTTTGTCAGCGTTCCGGTTTTCGGCCAACCGTTTCAGACAAAAATATTCATATCAGTGCATCCCTATTGAAGACCTGTATTTCTTAATCAACTGTACCGTAATAATTATGGGACTGCTGCGGAGTAAAGCAGGCACATATTACTATCCTAGGAAAGGCCCCGGCGTTTATTATAGCGGAATTTTTCAGAAAAAATGCGCGCCCGAACCGTTGAACGCACCGGCACAAATGAGGTATCAAAAGATGAGGCTCGATCTGACTCGGCGGGGAACCTTTTTTTTTTTTTTCTTTTTCTTCGGAATTCTGAGTTACCATGCAGACGAAATTCCCAAAAAAACCCGCCAAAAAGTCCCATAGGAATGAATGGAGAAGGGGGAAAAAGAGCCACAAATTAAGCACCTTTTTCCAAGCCACCGACGATATGATTTTTAGCTCATTTTGTTGCCATTTTTCCAATTTAGCATGCTAATGCTAGCTTAGCATGCTAATGCTAGCTTAGCAAGCCAATGCTAAATTAGCACGCTAGAACTAAGTTAGCATATTAATGCTAATGCTAACTTGGCATGTTAATGCTAATACTAAGTTAATATGTTAATGCTAGGTTAGCATGCTAATGCTAAGTTATCATGCTAATGCTAATGTTACGTTAGCTTAGCATGCTAATGCTAGCTTGCTGACTGATTGAGAGGTAAAGTACACCAACATGTGGCAAACTGTTCAGTGCGTTCGGCTTTCCACCTTGCAAGAGTCAGCAGTCACAACCAAAATTTCCGTGGTAATTTTTCTAGTTTCACATGGCATCATGTTAACTTCATATGGACAGAAAACAAACCTCTGCTAGTAAGATTCTTCTGAAGGCGTTGGCAATAGCTGCATCGATCCCCACCATGTCAAACTCCATCAAGTTCTCAGTGAGCTCTGCAATATCAACTCTGAAGGTCTGCAAAACATGTCAGCATGTAATTACTTTCATACAGTACAATCAATATATTTCTGTTTAACTGGTAAAGTGGCTTGAACTTGTAAAGCGCTTTTATACATAGACTTGACTTTATTGATCCCTTTGGGATGGCTCCTTCTCGGAAATGTACATTTCCAGCACCATTAAGAACAGATGTATGCAGACAAGGGGGGGGGGGACCACAACAACAACAACAACAACAATAATAATCATAATAATAATGATAATAATACTTCAATCAAATTACACCAGAGATTGGTTATTCCTAGGGGTGTGAATTGCCTCGTACCTGACGATTCAATCCGTATCACGAATCATAGGTCACGATTTAATTCGATACCGATTAATTCCGATATGAATTTAAGTCGATTGTTGCGATTTTTTTTTACTCCATTTTAGAAAATACCATTGTATTTACAAAACAGGTTGTAACCTTTTTCATGTTAAAACAGCATTGAAATAAAATATTAAGGCTTAATGTTCCATTAATATAACATTCTTCCATGCTTAAGGTATGAAAGTTGAATATATTTCCATCAAAAAAAGGATGTTAAAAAATCGATTCTTTTTAACACCCCTAGTTATTACTAAAGGTGTCAGTCGATTAAAATTTTTAATCGTAATTAATCGCATGACTTCAATAATTAACTGACGATTAATCGCACAATCACATTTTATACTCCAATTTATATCAAAATTTTCAATAAAATGTAAAATTTTTTTCCCCAAATTTAAATATGGTTTTTTAGTCATTGATACAGTAATTTCATGACAATTGAATGAAAAAAATACAATTCAAAATATGTATTGTATGTAAAAAAAAAAAAAAAAGTGTGACTGATTTGTGTTGATCATTTTTCTTTCACTACAACATGGCATAATTGCATTTGTAAGACATACAACCAACATGGCATCATTGTAGGAGTGTGCCAAAAAATCGATTCATAAAAGAATTGAGATTCACATTTATTAATCGAATCGATATTAATTTCCAAAAATGGATTTTACGTAAGTTAGAAATGAAGACGAAGGGGAAAAGCCAGTTGTAGCCCACATGCTGTTTTTGTGGAAAAAGGCACTTACAATACAAAATGAATACATGTTTAAACAAAAAAAGACACCTTAATGTCTCTATTTGTCATTTTGTCTTGCAAAGCAGACTGGAGTAGATCATGACAATGTTGTGCATATCTGTAAATTGAAGCAAAAATCATTTGTCCATCAAACCATTTTGAATCGAAAATTGATTCTGAATCAAATCGTAGACCCAAAAATCGGAATCAAATCGAATCGTGAGACAGTCAAAGATTCCCATCCCTCAAAAATACTCAACAAAACGTCTTAATGTTAGAGTTCAAAAGCATGGAAGAATGTTCTATTAATGGAACATTAAGCCTTAATATTTGATTTCAATGCTGTTTGTTAAACACAATGGCTCACAGTTATAAAAGACAAGTTTCAGATCAATAAATAACATTTTCCTACTAATCTTACAGTGTACATGTACAAGCTTACTGATTAGTATTTTCTAAATTTGAGTAAAAAAATCACAACAATAGACTTATAAAGTCGTATCGGGATTAAATCAAATCGTGACCTATGAATCGTGATGCGAATCGAATTGTCAGGTACTATGCAATTCACACCCCTAATTATTACACATTATTATTACAGATTAATTCACAATTGCACATATTTGATTTATAATGGAAATCAAATCACCAAAAAGATCTTCTCCAAAGCCGGAGAGGTCATATATAACCGACTGAAACCAAATGCTGCATGAATGATGGTTTTAATCAAACGCCCAAATCCCTGTCCCAGTGTCATTCAAATAGTCATCAGTTTTCGCTTGCACAAGTATTTCACTTTTGCATTTCAAACTGACACAACAGTGTCTTATTCTTAATGACGCTTTGCCCTTTTAATGGAAATCAAATATATTTTTGTCCAGTAGATGTCACTACTAGGGCTGCTCGATTATGGAAAATATAATCATCATGATTATTTTGGCGATAATTGAAATCATGATTACTCACAATTATTTATTTATTTTTTGGTACAAAACAAGAAAATGTTTACACATTTAAAAATATTAAGACCAATTTAAAAAAATAAAAGCACGATAATTTTATATAAGTTCCTTTTGGACCAAACAGAATTTATAATAAAATATATTTATTAGGACTGGGAATCTGACTGTCTCACGATTCGATTACGATTTCTGGGTCTACGATTCGATTCAGCATCGATTTTCGATTCAAACGATTTTCGATTCAAAATGATTTGATTGACAAATGATTTCTGCTTCAATTTACAGATATGCACATCAAACAAACAAACATATCTACCTTTTGGAATTTCTGCATATCCCAAGCATCATCATAGCCAGGGTAGTTTCCAGGGAAATCAGTTGTGTGAACCTAAATACACAAAAAGTATTAGTAGTAAACATCACATTATCATCAACATGTGCATAGATGTGTTGATAGTAGGGCTGCACGATATTGGAAAATCATGCAATATGCGATATAGTTGCTGAATATAGTGATAGATATATTGCAATATTTAACATGAACCAAAAGAAACGCCATTTTTATTGTCTAATAAAAAAAAAATTTTTCATGCAGCAAAATGTAGGGTTCCATGAATTTTCTGTAATAGGTAATAATGTTGATTTTGTCCAGTTAATAGAGTAATCTGATAAGTGAGAGAATTTAGTTATTAAGTTAAATGCTTCCCCTAACGAGATAGCAGGTTCTTCTAAATAGAGTAATATATCATCGGCATATAGATTAATTTTATGTTCTATTGTCCCGGAGTGGATTCCTTGGATCCGTCTATCCTGACGTATAGCTAATGCAAGCGGCTCAATAAATATAGAAAATAATAAAGGAGACATTGGACACCCTTGTCTTGTACCTCTTTGTAGAGTAAAACTCTGTGATGTAATCCCATTAGTAGTAACTGTAGCTTTAGGAGAATCATATAATATTGAGACCCATTGAATGAATGACTCCCCCGAAGCCGAATTTATTTAAGACAGCAAAGAGGAAGGACCAGTTAACTTTATCGAAGGCTTTTTCTGCATCCAGCGAAATAACAACTGCCTTTTTATCATACCACTGTGACATACTAATCAAGTTAAAGAGCCTCCTAATATTATAAGTAGAATGACGACCTTTAATAAAACCTGTTTGATCGCTATGAATAATTGTCGAGCTTACTCTCTCTAGTCTAGATGCCAAGGCCTTAGCGATAATTTTAATATCGGTATTAATTAGTGACATCGGTCGGTAACTTGACGGGAGGGTGGGGTCTTTTTCTGGCTTTAATAAAAGTTTAATTGCTGCTATATTCATATCTTGACGTATATCACCCTTACTTTTAATTTCAGTTACTACTCTTAGAAATAATGGAGGAAACATTAACCAGAAATGTTTAAAAAATATAGCCGGATAACCGTCTGGACCAGGTGCTCTGCCATTAGGCATACTGTCTAAAGCACGATACAACTCATCTATAGTAAGCGGGGCATCTAGAATATCTTTATGTTCAGTAGATAACTGAGGTATATTTAAGCTATTTAGGAATACCTCAATATGTTCAGGGTTAGGTCTATTAATTTCTGAGTATAGATTTCGATAATAGTTATAAAAAATATGGTTAATTTCTTCTGGTGATTGTGTGTGCATTCACCATTTATATCTTTAATAGCCGTTATGAGAGATTTTTCCCGATTCCGTTGATGTTGATTTGCCAGAAATTTACCTGATTTATTATTATGTTCAAAATTATTATATCTCAACTGTTGTATTATAAACTCTGTCTTTTTAGATAACACGTTATCTAACTGTATTTTTATATTCTGTAGTTCCGTCCATATTTGATTATTTGGGTTTTTTGCATATTCATCCGTTAGTTGTTTAATCTTATCTTCCAGGTATTTTTCTAATTTTTGATCCTGTTTCTTTTTATAAGTTGAATATGATATAATTTTCCCTCTAATTACCGCTTTCCCTGCTTCCCAGAGAAGAGATGGAGATATATTTGGAGAGTCCTTTATTTCCAAAAAATCTGCCCATTCCCTTCTAATAATTTTATCAAACTCTACGTCTTTCAGTAGTGAGATGTTAAAACGCCATATCGGGGGTAGTTTAAAGGTAGTCAATTTGTAGAGTGAGGGAGACTGGTGCATGATCACTTATAATTATAGAATGTATTTTTATAGCAGTTTTATCAACAATAGAATTATTTATAAGGAAAAAATCAATTCTTGAGAATGATCGGTGCACCGCAGAGAAGAAAGTAAATTCCTTCTGAGTTGGGTTTTGAAGTCTCCAGCCATCGCTGAGGCCAAAATCCTCCATATATTCATCTATTACTTTAGCGGATCGTAATCGCCTTGTATATATCGTATTATTAGAACGATCTATTAATGGGTTTAAGACCGTGTTAAAATCACGTCCAATAATAATAGTAGAATTTGTTGCTAAATCGAGTAACCGAGAGAAAAATTTGTGGAAAAAATCCGGGTCATCATTATTTGGGGCATATAAATTACCAATTGTATATACTTTATTAAATATAGTTACCTGAATAATAATATATCGGCCCTCTAAATCTATTACTATATTATTTAGAGTAAAGAATACATTCTTATGTATAAGTATAGAGACACCTCTTTGTCTACTATTATAGGAGGCAGAGTAAACTTGACTAAAATTTCTATCTATAAATAATTTTTCTTCTGATTTTTGTAGGTGGGTTTCTTGTAGGAGACAAATATCTGCCTTAAATTTTGAGAGATGGTCTAAAATTTTTATTCTTTTTGCCTGGGAGCGAGCGCCACACACATTCCAGGAGACCAGAACTAATTTCTGCATACAAGCAATGTAGACTCAGTCCTATGTATACATCTATATGAGCTGCTTATTAATATTAACATATTGTAGGATAGCAAAAGAGTAATTAGGCAATTTATATAATTTATATAAAGAGAGAGATAACAAGTAGATAAGTATAATAGTGAAGAAACGAGGGGGGAAGTGAGTGTGAAGGAAATCTGTGGGGGATTCAACATAACAATACACCAGTAAATAGTGACCTAAGCGAGATTATTATTTTTATTATTATTATTTATTTTTATTTTTTTAAGAATATATTTTTATATTATTATTATTATTATTATTATTATATAGCCTATACATGATATAAATTCATATTCTCAGTTTCATAACCCATTATCCATACATATACATATAGATATACATACATATACATATATACACATATACATACACATACATATACATACGTCAAATAATCACACAATACTCTACCAATTATCAGTTAGAACAGCCAAGGGGTCGAGGTTGGGTTTCGGAATAGCTGGCCGTCGATATATAATTTATCAACGACCATCGAAGTCCGTTTACCCTCCTGTCTATTTTGTTTCATTATAGGAAACAGTACTTTTCGCCGCTCGTTTATCTCTCTTGGGAATTGATCATTCATCCATTCATCCCGAAAGATGTCCCTTTGAGCTCCCCTCCTTGACTTTTTACCAATTCTTTATGTTTAAAATGTTCGAACTTAGCAATAATAGGACGGGGCTTATTGCCCTTACGAGCTCCGAGCCGGTGTACACGGTGAAAAGAGATATTATTTACCGTCTCCTGAGGGATCTTTAGCGATAATGTCATAAATTTTTTTATCTCGCTCTCTGGATTATCTGGGGTATTTTCGGATATACCTGAAAATATTAGATTTTCCCGCATACTACGGGATTGAACATCTAAGACCGTTTCCTTTAGCATTTTATTCTCCTTTTTAATCATCTCCAACTCGGCTGTGACAGCTTCGAGAGAGGAGCGTAGCTCGGAATTATCTCGTTGGAGATCGCTTACCGGTTGGCTAACGAATTCCAAACTTACCTTTAATTCTTTGACGTCCTCGCGGATAAGACAGAGGACGTCAAGTTTTTTTTATTTATGGAATCCAGCATACTCACAGATACGTCAGCGGTTACTAAATCATCCGTATCTGTTGACGAGTCATTTTTCCTTTTTTTCGAAGGATTATCACAACTAGCCACCAGATCATCGATCGCGCAGCTATAAAAATAATCGGCAATAAAGCGCTCGAGGTCGTCCACACTGGATAATATTTCAGATCTTTCTTAGAAAAGAAAAAAATCGAATTTATCTAGTCGTTAAATTCGGGTTTAATTAGAAATATAGAGCTAATTCTATTTTCGCAGCAGGGCGCCGCCATGTTAGATTTTCCCAATCTCGCTACCGGTCTCGCGATAGTCACAGCATCTCGCGATAGCTCTCTGTCTAAGACTCTGCCAATATCGCGATATCAATATTTTTTCGATCTATTGTGCAGCCCTTAGTTGCTGAGTGTAGCGATATCGAAATCGATATTGATTTGATATTTAACATGAACCTAAAGAAATGACGTTTTTATTGTCTAATGAAAGAACTACATTTTTTTTTCATTCAGCAAAATAAGCAAACTCAATATGTTCTTAATTGTAATTACCACTCGATAATGTTCAACTATTGGATGGCGGTGCACATTTTAGTTAGAGGCTAACTGGTCAAATTCAGATAAACGCATAAAATTCGATATGAAACTGTATTGCATGACTTTGCAATATGCATATTGCATGGGCCAATATCGCGATATTGATATTTTTTCGATACACTGTGCAGCCCTAGCTGGTAAGTCTAAACAAATATTTAAAAGGCACATATATACAATGTGCATCACACTGATGTTGATACGTTGTGTAAGATTAGGCAAGGCAAGTTTATTTGTAGGGGTGTTAAAAAAAAAAAAATCTGGCAATATATCGCGGTACTACAGCTCGCAATTCTCAGATCGATTCAATAGGCAGCCAAATTGATTTTTAAACATCCATTTTTGATGGCAAAATATTGAACAATATGGCTGGGAATCTTTGACTGTCTCACGATTCGATTCGATTACAATTTTTGGGTCTACGATTCGATTCAAAATCGATTTTCTATTCTCGATTCAAACGATTTTCGATTTAAAATCTTTTGATTGACAAATGATTTCTGTTTCCATTTAAATAAAATCGATTTTTGGATTTTAATAGATACGATTAATAAATGAGAATCTCGATTCTTTTATGAATCGATTTTTTGGCACACCCCTGTTCAACAAAACGTCTTACTTTGGGTTAGGGTTCAAACCTATTATGGAAAAATGTTATATTAATGGCATTAAGCCTTAATATTTTATTTCAATGCTGTTCAATAGGGGTGTGCCAAAAAAAATCGATTCCTAAAAGAATCGAGATTCTCATTTATTAATCGAATCAAAATTAATATCCAAAAATCGATTTTATTTAAATTAGAACTGAAGAAGGGGAAAAAGTCAGTTGTAGCCCACATGCTGCGGAAAAAAGGCACTCATAATAAAAAATTTGATTTGATTTGATTTAATTTATTTGTTCATTTTTCCTTTCGGACAGCATTGTGACAATCAAACATTTCATCATACAATTTCAACATGTAATAACCGAAAAGAAAAAGGGCTGGCAGGAAGAAGCATAAAGCTTATAATTTCCCGCCCCCCTACTATACTACGACGCAAAAAATCAAACAACTATAGTTAAAAGTCAGCAGAGATGATAAAAGTTCACACAGTTCATCGTATCCATGATGTTAGTTATCCAGTTGATTGCATTCGGAGTCTTTTGGTTCAGGCAAATGGATTATTAAAAGTTCAATCAGTTCATCTTCACCAGTGATTTGATCGCATGTAGTTCATGACAGTAGATTCGTTCCAATAGTTGTTGAGCACTTGTTGATTGGTACCACGTGGATTGTCTCAGTCCAGTAGCTTTAGATAACTGAGCACAGTGAAAACCATGTGTCCGATCCCTCCTTCAGTCAGATCCGTCTTCATCACGATTTCGGTTCATCGCAGTCTCCAGTCCGACTTTTCTCTCCAGTTCAAGCAACCTTGTGGCCATGTCTCTCCTCATTCTGTTCATGGCAAGGTTGAGTGCTGCAAGGTCGTTTTTCACCAGAGAAGTGTCATCACAGGCCTTAGTTCGGCCGGCTTGCACGCCAGTGATGGCTCTCAGGGTGGCTGCAGCCATTTCCTCTGCATTCTTCTGGCGATCAGACATTTTTCGTAGCGTACGAAACCAGTGGGATCCAATCCCCAGCAGCATCAGTGTAACCACCAGCACAGCAAGCAGGTATAAATCCTCCACGTCTTCCATGTCCAGAGGAGTCAGTCACAATGGTCTCCACTTAGCCCAGGAATCTTCAGCATATCCAGACATGTGAGTTCCACTTGGACATGAACACTGAGGAGGTCCAGTTCTCATCGTGGAAAAGATTTTGTCAAACGCACTTAGAGACCAGCTAATTAGATCCATACTGATTTGTCGAAAGTTTTTGTAGCAGAGTGTCCTTTTCTCAGCCCTCAGCACAGATGCTGTTTTCAAGTGATTCAAGATTAACTGTCCTTGCACTTCAATAACATAGTCAGACATGTTTACATTTCTGTGTTGAAGCTCGCTCCTTGTTGATAACACAAGAGTTATTGCCCTCCCACATATAAATTGAACAAGGACAGGTTATACAATTTCTTCACTATAATTGATTAACACCAATTCTTTATATTTTTTCTTAAATCCAGCTAGTGTCTGTGTTCCAATTAGTCCCCAATCTAGTGAATTCCATAGTTTTACACCATTACAGGAGATCGAAAATGACTTCAGTGTAGTTCTAGCACATCTCTGTACGAACACAAGTTTCTCTCTCAAATCATATTTCGATTCCTTGGTCTGGAAGCATATTTGCAGATTATAAGGGAGACAGTGTCTGGCCGCTTTATACATTATCTGAATAGTTGTGTAATTTATTAAATCATATAATTTCAATAGTTTAGCTTCTATAAACAATTTATGTGTGTGTGCATTATATGGAGCACTATGGATAATTCTTACAGCTTTTTTTGTAATACCATCAACGGCTGCAATCGACTTTTATAAGTGTTTCCCCAAATTTCTACACAATAAGTCAAATAAGGCAGGATCAGTGCACTATATATTATTTGGAGTGCCTTTTGACTCAATATTTTTTGTGTTCTGTAGAGGATGGATATACTTTTAGCCAGTTTTTTTTTTTTTAACTGTGTTATCTGAGGAATCCATGTAAGCATCTCGTCAATAATTATTCCCAACAAATTAATAAATGTTTAAACAAAGAACAGACTTTAATGTCTCGATTTGTGATTTTGTCTTGCAAAGCAGACTGGAGTACATCATGACAATGTTGTGCATATCTGTAAATTGAAGCACAAATCATTTGTCAATCAAATAATTTCGAATCGAAAATCGTTTGAATCGAGAATCGAAAATCAATTCTGAATCAAATCGTAGACCCAAACATCGTAATCGAATCGTGAGACAGTCAAAGATTCCCAGCCCTAATTAATGGAGTTAATATTTTATTTCAATGTTGTTCAATAGGGGTGTGCCAAAAAATCCGATTCATAAAAGAATCAAGATTCTCATTTATTAATCGAATCAAATCGATATTAATATCCATAGCACATTTCATACACAAGGCAACAATGTGCTTGACACAGTAAAGACAACACATAAGCATCAGCACACAATCGTTCACATTCAGAGGAAGAAACAATAAAATTTGGTTACAAAATGAACTAACAAATTGACAATCTCATTCTTCAGCAAACATTAAAAACATTTAGCATAAGGAAGTTGAAAATAATGAAAAATAATCATTAAAAAGGGGAAAAAAACAATTAATTAAAGCTGTTGAAAAGTCCTTACCCCTCCGTGAGCCGGCACCTTACCGTGGTGGAGGGGTTTGCGTGTCCCAATGATCCTAGGAGCGATGTTGTCTGGGGCTTAATGCCCCTGCCAGGGTCACCCGTGGCAAACAGGTTCTAGGTGAGGGGCCAGACAAAGCACGGCTCAAAGACCCCTTATGATGATGATTAAAAATGGATCACATTTTCCCTTGCCTGGACGTGGGTCACCGGGGCCCCCCTCTGGAGCCAGGCCTGGAGGTGGGGCTCGTTGGCGAGCGCCTGGTGGCCGGGCCTGCACCCATGGGGCCCGGCCGGGCTCAGCCCGAAAAGGCAATGTGGGTCCCCCTTCCCATGGGATCAACACTGGTGGGAGGGGCCAAAGGGGTCGGGTGCAATGTAGGCTGGGTGGCAGCCAAGGGAGGAGACCTTGGCGGACCGACCCCCGGCTACAGAAGCTGGCTCTTGGGACATGGAATGTCACCTCTCTGGCAGGGAAGGAGCCCGAGCTGGTGTGTGAGGCGGAGAAGTTCCAACTAGATAGAGTTGGACTCTCCTCCACACACGGCTTGGGCTCTAGGACCAATCCTCTCGAGATGGGTTGGACTCTCTTCCACTCTGGAGTTGCCCACGGTGAGAGGTGCAGAGCAGGTGTGGGCATACTTATTGCCCCCCGGCTCTGCGCCTGTACGTTGGGGTTTACCCCGCTGGACGAGCGGGTAGCCTCCCTCCGCCTTCGGGTGGGGGGCCGGGTCCTGACTGTTGTTTGTGTATATGCACCAAACAGAAGTTCAGAGTACCCACCCTTTTTGGAGTCCTTGGAGGGTGTGCTGGAGAGCGCTACCCCTGGGGACTCCCTCGTCTTGCTGGGGGTCTTCAACGCTCACGTGTGCAATGACAGTGAGACCTGGAGGGGCGTGATTGGGAGGAACGGCTCCCCCGATCGGAAACCGAACGGTGTTCTGTTACTGGACTTCTGTGCTCGTCACGGATTGTCCATAACGAACACCATGTTCAGGAATAAGGGTGTCCATATGTGCACTTGGCACCAGGACACCCTAGGCCGCAGTTCGATGATCGACTTTGTTTTGGACACTCGGGTGAAGAGAGGGGCGGAGCTGTCAACTGATCACCACCTGGTGGTGTGTTGGCTCCGTTGGTGGGGGAAGATGCGGGTCCGACCTGGCAGACCCAAACATATTGTGAGGGTCTGCTGGGAACGTCTAGCGGAATCTCGCAATCCACGAACTCGCTGGTGGACACCAGCGGTAAGGGATGCCTTCAAGCTGAAGAAGGAGTCCTATCGGGCCTTTTTGGCCTGTGGCACTCCAGAGGCACCAGACTGGAGGAGCAGTGTGGTTTTCGTCCTGGCCGTGGAACAGTGGACCAGCTCTACACCCTCAGCAGGATCCTCGAGGGTGCGTGGGAGTTCGCTCAACCAGTCCACATGTGTTTTGTGGATTTGGAGAAGGCGTTCAACCGTGTCCCTTGGGGAGTCCTGTGGGGGTGCTTCGGGAGTACGGGGTACCGGGCCCCCTGATACGGGCTGTTCGGTCTCTGTACGACCGTTGCCAGAGTCTGGTCCACATTGCCGGCAGTAAGTTGGATTCGTTTCCAGTGAGGGTTGGACTCCGCCAAGGTTGCCCTTTGTCACCGATTCTGTTCATAATTTTTATGGACAGAATTTCTAGGCGCAGCCGAGGCGTTGAGGGATTCCAGTTTGGTGGCCTCAGCATTGCATCTCTTCTCTTTGCAGATGATGTGGTGCTGTTGGCTTCATCAAGCCGTGATCTCCAACTCTCACTGGAGCGGTTCGCAGCCGAGTGTGAAGCGGTTGGGATGAAGATCAACACCTCCAAATCCTAGACCATGGTCCTCAGTCGGAAAAGGGTGGCGTTTCCTCTCCGGGTCGGGGATGAGATCCTGCCCCAAGTGGAGGAGTTTAAGTATCTTGGTGTCTTGCTCACGAGTGAGGGTAGGATGGAGCGGGAGATCGACAGGCGGATCGGTGCAGCGTCTGCAGTGATGCGGACTCTGTATCGGTCTGTCGTGGTGAAGAAAGAACTGAGCCAAAAGGCAAAGCTCTCGATTTACCGGTCGATCTACGTTCCAACCCTCACCTATGGTCACGATCTGTGGGTCGTGACCGAATTAACAAGATCCCGGATACAAGCGGCCGAAATGAGTTTCCTCCGCAGGGTGTCCGGGCTCTCCCTTAGAGATAGGGTGAGAAGCTCGGTCATCCGGTAGGGACTCAGAGTCGAGCCGCTGCTCCTCCACGTTGAGAGGAGCCAGCTGAGGTGGTTCGGGCATCTGGTTCGGATGCCTCCTGGACGCCTCCCTGGGGAGGTGTTCCGGGCATGTCCTACCGGCGGGAGGCCCCGGGGACGACCCAGGACACGCTGGAGAGACTATGTCTCTCGGCTGGCCTGGGAACGCCTTGGGATCCCGCCGGCGGAGCTGGTTGAAGTGGCTGGGGAGAGGGAGGTCTGGATTTCCCTCATCAAGCTGCTGCCCGCGCGACCTGACCTCGGATAAGCGGTAGTAAATGAATGGATGGATGGATGCATGGATGGATGGATGGATGGATGGATGAATGAAAAGTCCTTAATCAAAGGTATGAGAAAAAAGTTTTTAACTAGGGATGTAACGATATCCAAACATCACAATACGATATCACCATATGAAGGTCATGATACGATAATTATCACAATATTGTATGAAGGTTGGCGATATTTAAAACAAGTCACAATATTGTTTAAAAAAAAAAACTCACTAAAAAAAAAAAAGCACAATATTGTGCTTTTGTACATAACATCAATGTTATGTTATTATGTTTTATTATGTTATTATTATGCTATGTTATGTTGTTAATGCACGCACACAGATTTCCTCCACATTTTGACTTGCTTCACAGTAGAGATAGACCGATAATCGGTCGGGCCGATAATCGGGGCCGATATTTGACATATTGGTACATATCGGTATCGGTCTGTTTTATTAATCTGACGGCCGATATGAGCGATCCATTTAAAACTCCGTCTTTTCGCTTCGAATGCAGCCCAGAGCGTCTCTGTCTGTTATGGAGTCCAACTCCAGCAATGTAACGCCCATAGCAGCATTTGATTGGTTAGCCGTGCAAGAGCCAGAACCAATCAGTAGTGTATGCATGTATCACAGTAGCCGGTCACACACGCACCCACGGACACAACGCGACAGACACATGCTTCGAAGGTAAGTTAAAAGAGAAGAGACTCCGCCGATCGTTTCACCATGATAAGCTAAACACATTGAATTATGTTGTGTATTAAATGCACTATATGAATGGAGCTGCATTGCCTTGCATTGAATCCCCGCTAGCTAACAGTGGTGTGTTCAGCTTAGCATGTAGGCTAACACCCAGTAGCTAATTCGCTACTTGAACTACTCGGGGAGGGAATCACACACATTTTCACTTAATTAAGTAAATAATGTTTGTTAGAAAGGTTCCAAATATTAACAGTTGTCATTATTATATTGTCTAGTTCCATGTTAAGAGTAGAGTAATGTCATTATATTTACCTCTCGTGACGCACACATTGCATTCTGTGGTCACGTCCACTACTTGTTGCATAGCGGTTATTATGCAGTGAGATGCCACAGTGACACTAAATAGCGTTTAGTTACTTTATATTGTGTTTATTTGTCGCACTGGTTTGCCATTGTGTGCCTTAAGCTTCGACGTCGATTTGATTGACAGCTCGTTGTGCACCTCGTTAAAGTCCGCTCCGTAACTAATTAAGTGTCTCAAACACCGTTTAACTACACGGACGTGTTCTCTTCCGTATGTTTGGCATTAGTAGAGAAGTGCACTAAAGTATAGTGTGCTTATTTGCTTGTTTTGTCTCTCTTTTCACGTCATGTCTGCTGTGAGTTGGGACATTATCCTCTCAATGGATGCCACTAATATGTAACATCTACGGCCGTAGTCGGCTGCAATTAATGTTCAGTGATGTAATTTCGTTACGTGCCTCATACTTTGAATAATGAGCTCATGTTTGGTGTGTTGTATAACTTTCTCGTGTGTTAGTAACTATTCATGTGGACAGCTAAGACAGTGCTTGTTAATGTGAATTACCAATGTTGCAGCCCAGTTATTATTTAGACAAGTACATCTGTGCCATTAAGTGATACAGTACAGTACAGTAGTGAGAGAATAGTGGGCCCATATACACACACGTGTCTATAAGTGTAAAACACATTAAACAGCAGAAAGTGGCAGCGGTCCACCGCAACAATGTCTGTTTAACCAAGTTATTCTTACTATTATTATAACCAAGTTATTTTACTCTACCTTTTTCTGCGTTGATTGGGGCATCCTAAGTGGCACTAAACTACATGATGAAGTGTCTTTTGACAGTTCTCTTGTAGAGAGGAGTAGCATGATATTGCTGTTCTCGATTTAAGATCCTCAGCTTATCAAAACTGTCTATATGGTAACAATAACAATAATTATAATAAGGTCTACAAGAACTGTATGGTGTTCACGGATGAATAGTTTTTCTCATGGAATTTTTTTTTTTTTTTTTTTTGCTGTAGTAATAAGTAATGCCACAGCTGATGCACATTTTGAATGACAGGGTTCCTCCTATTACTTCAAAATATAAAAATATAACATTTATAGAATAAAACTACAAGTATCCCAAATGCTATAAAAGGTAATGTCACATTGGCCCCCACATTTAACTCCCCCCGCCACCAACGTCTTATTGCAGACCGAAGGATGTAAAATGAAAAGTGCAGTGTGAGAATCCATTGTAAAGAAGGGTTAGGGTTTGCATTATTCAAAAATTTGGTGCCAACATTTTAACTTTTACTGCAAATGAATATCGGCTTCAAATATCGGTTATCTGCCTCCTTGACTACCGATAATCGGAATCGGTATCGGCCCTGAAAAAAGCATATCGGTCTATCTCTACTTCACAGGCATATTACATTCATCTGACGAGAGTGTAGAATAGATTTTAAAACATAAAAGGTCCAAAATATCCCTAATGAAAATTAAATTGCACTAAAAAACTAGCCATGAGAGGGTGCTAGACCTGCACAAATGCAAATCAACCTGACTTTTTTTTTTTTTTAACAGATGTGTTAAATGACGACGACGACATTGTGGCAGTTTTATTATCACAATATCACGATATCGCGCTTATCGTTACATCCTTATAAATTATTATGGAAAATAATCGGTTTTCAACATTTACAAACCATAATCTAGGGCTGGGAATCTGACTGTCTCGCGATTCGATTATGAATTTTGGGTGGACGATTCGATTCAGAATCGATTTTCGATTCAAACGATTTTCGATTCAAAATGATTTGATTGACAAATGATTTCTGCTTCTGTCATGATATACTCCAGTCTGCTTTGCAAGACAAAATGACAAATGGAGACAAAGTGTCTTTTTTTGTTGTTGTTGTTTGTTTGTTTGTTCTGCGATTGGTTGGCAACCAGTCCAGGGTGTCCCCCGCCTATTGCCCAGAGCCAGCTGAGATAGGCGCCAGCAGCCCCCGCGACCCTTGTGAGGAATAAGCGGTCAAGAAAATGGATGGATGGATGGATGTATTTTAAGTGCCTTTTTCCACAAAAACAAAATGTGGGCTACAACTGCCTTTTCCCCTTCTTCTTCATTTCTAATTTAAATAAAATTGATTTTTGGATATTACATATCGCTTCGATTAATAAATGAGAATCTCGATTCTTTTATCAATCGATTTTTTGGCACACCCCTAATAATAATGTGCTGTAAAAGCTAATGTAATGTTTAAATCGCTTATCAATGTTGTCTATGTCATACGATGCCGGACACGCCGCTTCTTCCATGCGTCAAAAATGAACGTAATTATTGGCAATTACCGACCAATTTGACGTCAAACAGAGAAACTAGATAATGGAGATATCTGCCGATAATTATCGGCAATTTGATTTCATCCAGATAAACCAAATAATAAAGAAATCCAGCAATAATTGTAGACATGCCACGTCGGTCCATCTGTTATTGTTATGGCTCATATCAATAAAATTCAGCTTCATGGTGCTTTACATACAGTGAAACATTGTGCAAATTTTATACAATGTTTGAATGTATTTGTTGACTTATAGAAGGACTCAAAAGCATTTTTGTATTCAAGTTAATTTTGCAAACAATTATCTGCTTATCGGTTATCGACATCGGCACCTCTAAATTATTGGTTTATCGGTATCGGTAGAAAATAGCATTATCGTGCAACCCTTGCAAGTATCACTATACATTTTCACTTCTGCTCTTTTAAATTGGATAACTTGAACATAAATACAAAACCTGAAGATGAAAAATGATCAAGATGGTCTTCCACTAGCGAGTCACTACGACAACGCTGCCCCAGAATGCTATATTGACTCGTAAATACAATAGTGCAGTGTCCCTTGTGTATTACTTGGGGTGGGATGGTGGAACAAAACAAAACAAAACAAAACAAAACAAAACAAAACAAAAACTGTTCAACCATCTCGACATTTTCATTTCCTTAAAGAAGTGCTCCTCAAATAGTTGGGCGGCCCCCCCCAGGCTCCATCAAGGGGGGCGCGTTTGACCTTGGGGAACATGCTTTTTTTAATTTTATTTTTTTATTTGATTTTTTTTTGACTGTCCTAGAATAAAGTGCAATTGCACCTCCACTACATTAGGGGGCAGTGGCGCTCATTATTTGCAGAGTGTGCGCATGGAGCATTCGCTCAGTGGTGTAGGGGGTTTTGTTTGCACTGAGCATGCGCGCTTTGCACACAGGGGGAAAAAAAAAAAAAAAAAAAAAAAAAGAAAATCAGCTCAAATTATTTTATATTTTTGTTTTGCAGGTTAAAGTTTTTTTGTTTTTTTTAATATTGTGCTCCTGAGTTAATGTTAGTAATCAGTTTGACTGCATTATTAGGGCCCGAGCAGCGACCGCTGCGAGGTCCCTCTTGTTTTTGTAAGAATTATTATTATTATTCCGCTTCTTCTTTATTCTTCTCCACATTTTTGAGGACCTAATCATTTACAAAAACTCACCAAACTTTGCACACTCTTCAGGTCTGGCGAAAATTTTGATATTATGAAGTTGTCATAACAACGCGACTCTTTAGTGCCCCCTAGCGTAGAAAAATAAAAAAAACAATCCTGGCCCATTTGACCTTGAGCTATGTAAATTGGCAGGTACTTGTAGCACCTCGAGATGCACAAAAAAAAAAGTCAATGGAAGCCATTTCCTAAAATGTACAGGAAGTGAGCTATGAATTTTTGAATGTCCAATTTTGGCCATTCACTGTGGTCATGCTTCTTCCCCCTTTGCAAACAATTTTCATTCAATTGACTTCAAACTTGGCATGTATCATCTCAAGACCTGAGACAAAAAAATGGGGAAAATATCTTGACTATTCGAAATACTATATGACTGGTGCCGGGCATCAAATATTGCCTTTAAAATTTTATTTGTCCAGAAAGACAAAATGCTTAATAAATCCCATGTACAAGCTCCAAAAAATCTCAAACTTCTCAAGCAACTTAATAGTCACGGCCTGAAAACATCTATATGATAAAATTCAGTTATACATTAAGCGCCACCTAGAGGTGACAATATAGGTCATACTTTGCGTTTTTTGCTACTGTGCCAAGCTCGTTGAAGGGATCCAGTTGAAAATTGGTCAGAAAAGCCTTAAGATGTTGATCATGCCCCACACCAAATATTGTAACTTTTCGCCAAAGGGCGTGGCCATTACGATGCCGCAAAGTCTGATGATTTTTCGTGACAATAAAAGCTGCTTTAACTTGACCCAGATGTTCCTATCTTCTCAAAATTTCACACATTTGATTAGAGTCCAGCCCTTAAGACATCTACGAAGTTATATTTCATCTTACTGATAGCGCCACCTACAGGCATTTTTTTCTTACGATTTTTCTTCAATGTTTTTCTCCAGCCACGTTAAAAGGACCTAACTCATATTTGCTCAGATGAGGGTTTCGGCCTTCATGATGTCACAACACGAAGTTTTTGAGTTTTCGCGAATTGCTGTGGGCGTGGCTAAGCACTGTTCGCCAAGAAAACAACACCAATTTTGAGGGCCTAAACTGGCACGGAAACACATGAAACTTGGAACACACATCTGGCCTGGCAAAATGAGCAATATTTTATCGTGGATTGTGCTATTTTTACAAAAATGACTCAATAGCGCCCCCTAGACATTTTTAACGAATCAGCCCCGATTGTACGTTTCAGCAAGATCTACGAAAATTTTTAGGTGTATGAGGTAGCCCAAGACCAAAAATTGTAAATACGGTTCACAATGAAAAAGGATATGCTTAACTCTTTGATATCCGCCGACGAACTAGTTCGTCATGTGACACCCGGTGGGCGTCACCCGAAGACGAACTAGTTCGTCAAACGTGTTTTTTTTTATGAATGGGTGGTTTGAGACTCTTGGGCAGTTTCCCTCTTAATATTAAGCCCGTGAAGCACTGTAGTGACGAACTGTGCCCTCTTGATGGCAGTGATGGTCTCTTTACGCGAGAAGGATGTGAATTCCTAGTAGAGGCGGAGTGTTGTGGAGTGGTGGGGGCCGGTGGCTGGGGGAGAAAAGACGAGTGCTAACGGCGGCTAACCGGAGGCCGCTAAAAACAAAAGCTCACGCTTTTGATCAGAGCGTTTGTCACGATCGGTCAAGAGATGACGAATAGAAAGATCAAGGAGCCGGATTCTGCATAAGAGAGTGTGAAAAGCGACAAAAACGTCACGGGCGCCCACTTCAGAAGCCACCGCCTCCGGCGTTCTCTGAGACACAGAGTGAAAGTTTGCATCGTCGTATCTCTGACCAGTCCACGTCATCTGACGAGGAATCCGTGACGAATTTGGCGAACTCGAGCCGCCTTCACCAGTTGAACAGATCAATTCAAGTGTGGCGAAGGTAGCAGCAGCAGCGATTTATCCCCGAAAGCTCCTGGAAGCCCCGGAGGTAAGCTAACGTTTAGCATTCTGTAAATCGAGTGATCACAATTGTACTAGTTCAGTATATTGAATGTAACAGGGATGAAATGACTTGGATGGATGAGAATATTCACAGACATGCTTCTGTATACTGTATGTGCAATGTCTGTAACCTCGTACTAACTAACGCATGTTGCACAACATTCGATTACAGTTGGGGCAGCGTACACAAATGGCCCCTTCGCAGTCACACGCAGTGCGACCGAAAGGTAAAAAAAAAAAATCACAATACCTTGCAACAATAATAAAAATTACATCTTGATCACAGTATTTTCTGTAATTTACAGAAGCAGCTACTACACTGGAAGAGGCACAAGCGTGTGAACATCTTGCCGTGTCCCCCTTGAACGCAGAAGAAAGCTTCACACGCGATCACACAAAAGACACTATTGGGTTTCAAAACAAAACCCATGCACCCACTCATGCATGCATATTTTGTAAATAACCCCAAATTTGTAAATAGTTTATCAAATGTGAAAATGGAGCTGTTATTTCCCTGTATAGTACGTAAATAGCGCACACGCACGAGCACGCACACGCACGCCCACACACACAAACATTCCTGTAAATGATCAACATTTTGTAAATAGTTTGTGAAATGTGAAAATATTGCTGTTTACACACGCTATCAGATATGTAAATAAATCCTTATTTTGCTATCAAAAACACATTTTCATTTTTTTTTTTTCATGTTTTATGGAAGGCAAGGATTGTTGAGATATTTGAGATGTCACAAAAAAATATATATATATACCAAAAAATATTACTGTAAAAGTCACTGTTTTGCAGAAAATGGATCATTTCACAAAAAGCTTCATTTCTCCTTATTTTGCCCGAGATTCTTGAATTATGTCAAATCAAGCCATTTTCAAATGATGATTACTAAAGAACAGAATAAGGTAGAATCATACTCTTTTTTTTTTTCTAATGAAAGAGGAGACCCCAATATTTCAAACGACACCCACCCTGTCTATTTAGTCATAGCACACAATATTCTAATAAGCATTGAAAATGGGTGAAAATATGGGAAATCTGGTGGGATTCTGGAGTTACCTTGTCAGAAAAAGCGTGGGATTGAAAGAGTTAACTCTTTCAATCCCACGCAAGAGTTAATAACACCCCGGTACATGCTTCAAAAAATCCCAAACTTGTCATGTATGTTTATAGTCGAGGCCTGAAGGTATCTCTATGACAACATTCAGTTATATATGTTAAAAATTGTAAACACATTCCAAGTGTGATAACTAACTCATTTATGAATATTCTTGTACTCTCCACCACTCAAAATGTTCACTGGCATCAGACCGATCCAAACATCCGCAACATTTTTATTTTATTTATTTTTGATAGCCTCTATGGACAATAAAAGCAACATTGTGCAACGAGTACGAGCGATGATGTGTATATGCACTTTTACAAAAAATACCAATCAGGGCAACTCATTCCCTAAAAATAAAAAGGGACGCTGATTTTTGCAGATCTTAAAAATCACCAAAACCCATTGAGCTTGACACACTCATCACACCTGGCAAAAAAAATCCACATGTAAAGGTTTTATGTAATTTTATTTTTCCGTATCATATGGTTTGACATAGTCAGTCAAAAAATGTTAATAGTTTAATTAAGGATTTGAATTTCAGATGCACTTTAAATCTTTTCTGTTACAGTTAATAAAGCTATCCTTTTTTGTAAGTTGGTGCATGTTTCTTCCTTTGTTAATTCTCTTATACGTTAATACGGATTCAGTGTTATGCAGAGATGTGCTTATAACAATTTTATAGACAAATGATACTATTTATAGTCGCGTGGGGGGGTTCTTCTTACTAAGGGGGGCATGACAGAAAATAATTGAGAAGCACTGCCTTAAAGTGATCAAAAGCATTTAATATATAAAATCCATGATAAATTATCAATAAATCACTTATCACAGGCCACAGCAAATGGCAAATAATGTTTTGATTGCAATAACATTCTAAGATCAAATTTCCCACTGTGGTAATATAGGACCTAATTTAAGGAGAAAATATCACAAGGAGCAACAATTAAAATAAACTCTGGCTGATGTCTCAAAAGATGGATTGGAAGCTTAATGGGATTTTCAAGGTTGAGTCTGATGTCATTTGTTGAGCTTCTTAAAGTTTTAAATAGTGTTGTTCCGATACTGATACTGGTATCGGCAGAGCTGCATTAAAACAGTGGTATCGGTGAGTACTCACAAGTAAGATGCCGATACCATTAACTCCAACGCTAATATAGGATTTTGGATGCAGCATCTTATGACATTCACTGTTCACTGCATGCCGATCGAAGATATCCTATTGGCCCTTGAATGCTCTGAACCAATGGCAGGACAAATTTTTCATGTTGAAGAAAAAAAAACTTAAGTATCGGTATCGGCTGATACTGCAAAGCTGGGTATCGAAATCGGTATCGGTAAAAAAAACGGTATGGGAACAACACTAGTTTTAAAGGATTCAAATCTCAGATGATGGCCTTACCTGCTATTGGAATTGACTTTCCAGTTTCCATTGATATTTTAACAGGTCTTGAAAACTTCAGGTACGTCTTTTTCTTAAGGTACTGGTTGCTATGGACATTTGAAAGATCCGAGTACCAAAACTTTAAACCCCTTTTTCTCAAAACTATATATTTCTGCCTTCTAATGTTTAAACTGCTGTAACACTGTAAACTTTTTAGGTAGGTCTATGTATTACATATTTGACAGGGAATTCGGTGTGGAATTTGATTAAACGAATGTATCAATTTCGATTGTTTGGCACATGACGACCCGCAGCCGGTCACAAATGATTTGACGTGAGCGCGACCGCGGAGCCAACTTCAGTGTCATGGTTTCTCTTTCTCCATCACTAGTTGTCGCGCGATTAACGGCAAAATAGCGCAAGTTGCCGGTTACGGCAAAAATATTCACTTCGTTTGCAGAGGAATTGACGAACACGAGGACTCTTTGTATTCCGGAACCATGGTTTTTCATCCGAAATTAACTAAGATTGTTTTCTGATACAGCATTAAAAAATGGATGTGTTTTCTGTTAACGTGGATCACAGGATATTATGGAAAACCAGGAACATAACTCACATTTCTCACGCAAAAGTCTCCCAAAATAATCCGCTTACGAACTTCCTCCATGTTACTACTGAAGTCCGCCATTACTTTTTTTTTTATTTGACGCGCATGCGCAGATTCCGCCATCTTGGATCGCCAACTACGGCAACTACACTAAAACAAATACCTTTATATGCGATAGTGCGTGTTCGTTACAACACGATACCACATGAAATCCACATGTAGATTATTGATGTATTTCAAAGTAACTAAGTAATTTTTTTATCCTATAAGATGAACATTTTACTTTTGACTTCATTACATTATAGTGAGTCTCTGCATAGTTGTACTTTACAGTAAGTCTGCGGTGTGTGTGTGTGTGTGTGTGTGTGTGCGTGTGTGTGTGTGTGTGTGTGTGTGGGGGGGGGGTAAATGACCCCCTGCCTCTCCTATGGAGGACGAAAAGTGCCAACATTAAATAAATAAATACACCATTTAATAATTAAATAAAAGTGTCATTAATTAATTAAATGTGTCATTAATTAATTAAATGTGTCATTAATTAATTAAATTCCCTGTGATTATTTTATGATTTATTTATATATTTATTTCTTTATATATTTAATTATTTATTTATTTCGCTTTTTAATTATTTCATGGTCGCTGTGTTGCGGTGTTTCGTGAAATTATTTTATCTGTCAAACTCGCTCGTCAACGTTTGGTGGGCAGGTCCAAACACCTGATTGGTTACCCTGCTCACCAAGTCAAGGCAAATCCATTTCAGAATAGTCAATTGATGCGAAGTGAGTATAGCCAGTAAACACAATTGATAGGCTGGGTGGCGCTTTTCACCTAAATAGGTGCGTTTCCATTAGACATTAGATTTACGCTTTCATTAGGTGCTTTTTGAGACGTGCTGAAATGGAAGTTCTTCGCAAAATTTTAATAGAACCCCCCCCCCCCCCCATTTCCTACTAGTCACGTGACCCCGCCCGGTCACGGGGAAAAGGAAGTACAGGATCAGTGGCTCAGCGAGAAGCCACAACGGTGCAAAATGCTCAATTGAACAACTGCTGCAAGTCCAACAACAAACATCACCAAAGTGATTAAAACACACAAAACAAAATTGCATTTATGTATGCAAAACGTTTCTAACAATAGTAGCAAATTTAAATTCAGCTCAACTTTATTTTGAGAGCACTTAAAAAAAAAAATCGCTGCAATGAACACTGCTGTAGCCAACATGGAATAAAAATCAGACTTACGAAAACAATTAAAACATTAAAATTAACAACATACAAACAGTAAACTATCACATTCCAAACGTGTGGACCTAAAAGCCAGCAGATGTCGCTGTTTGACTTGCTGCCCGCGCCACTGCTGTTTCCAGGCATCATAAACAAGACTTCTTAAATCTCCCTGCATCTATCTATAATATTTTTTCTAATAGAATTTGAGATATATTTAAAATCCCTTAAATGTATAAATTCTGAAACACGCAAACAATTTATTTTCGTGACGTTGCATGATGCGACCGCCTACATGAACTGCGAGATCTCGACATGCTCACCTATATTAGACTTATAAATGGCTCTCATAACAGGAAGGCTATGAAAACTATCACTATTTGTAAAAAATATAGATTGTTTGAATGTACATGAACCCCTGGCATTTTTGTTTTGTTTTTTTGTTTAGTAGTGTTGTCTTTATATTGATATATGTTCCATTTTTTTAAATTCATTATCCTGATCTGTACGCCATATACTTAGTCTTTGGTTTAATAAAGCAAGCAAAAAAACAAACAAAAACAAAACTGCGAGATCTCGCGAGAGTTGAGGTGGGACATTACGAGAACTACCCCTCAGAAGCAAATTACTCTTCAATGGAAACGCCTACAAGGCAAAATTGTACTTTATCGAAATAAAAGAAATATCGCTTTTATTTTGATGTTGGTTTTGCACAACAAATAGCCTTGATCACTCTATATGAACCAAAAATCTATCACCATAGCCGCCATGTTGACAAGCACTTCAGGCCGAAGCAGTATGGAGAGAAATTTGTGTCTTTATTTTCAATCAAACAAAAAAGGAATTTGCAATCAAAAAAAAATTTCAATCAAACAAAAAGGGGATTTGCAATCAAAAAAAAAATTTCAATCAAACAAAAAGGGGATTTGCAACCTCAAATAAATTTTAATCAAACAAAAAAGGGTTTTCATATAAAATAAAAATTTGCAAACAAAAAAAAACATTTCAAACATGGATTTGTATTTTAATAAAATCTTTTGCAAACATTTTTTTCGTTTTGTTTGCAAATCTGTTTTTTGGTTGCGAATCTGTTTTTTGGTTGCGAATCTGTTTTTTGATTGAAACCTGTTTTTTGGTTGCGAATCTTTTTCTGTGTTGTGTGGGCGGGGTCCTCCGTTCAACCGATGATAGAAGCCTTGTCATCAGCTTGGAAGCCGCTGCGACAACTTTCATTGGTCAGATAGGAATGGGGGTGTGACAATGTTCGTCTGACTATTTCCTGGTTCATTTTGTCCAGTCGCCGCCAGCATCGAGGTAAATATGACACCCCCCCCCCACTTCTAGTTTTCCGTTTTGTTTATCTGACATTTATCTAAAAGCAACCCTTGATCTATCGTTTATCCGGTGATTTGTTCTAACCATTACAATTAACGTAATCACTCACTCAGCATTGCTTAGCCATGTTAGCTAGCTAGGTAACTGATGGTCCGATACATGAGTCAGTCATGAAGCTATGACTTCTGCTTCCTGCTTTCCTAGTGTGTAGACGCAATCTGCTCTGCTCCTGCTTTGCTTTGCATTCTTTCAGCTGATAACTTCTTTTTTTCTTTCTTTTTCTGGGATTTTTCCTGGATATTTGCCTCGATGTGGCTGTACTACCTTTTTGTTTGGTAGATACAACCAGCTGGGCGCATTTTTCAACATTTTTTATTTTTTATTTGGGAAACTCCTCACGATAACGTGAGCACGGCCTGCTAATCAGCACGCGACTGCTACTAGCAGCATGGCTGGACGAATGATGCCTTCCATCTCGACCGATGAATACCACAAACTTCTTCAGAAGATGGCAGTGCTGGAGACAAGAATGCACCGCCTTGAAATGTTTGTGGAGGTGAATGGAAAATCGTGGAATGACACCACACTGCCAATGTCTCCAAACGGTGGTCATGAGCATGCTAACAAACAGCTAGCTCCATCCACCGACCCTCTGTGGAATGTGCTGGGAGCAAAGCCAAAACTGAGGAGTCGTCGCCCAACAACTGGACCTGACCGCCAACTAATGCCTGAGGAAACACGTCGGCCTATGCAAAAGGCTACCTCAACCCCAAGAAATCAGTCTTGGACGTTAGTACCAGCAAGAAAAAGGAAACCGTCTCTTGGCCGACGAAGACAAAATACTGATATCGAACTGAGAAACAGGTTTGCCGTGCTGTCGCCGAGCCAGCAAGCCTCGGGGGATCACAACACCAGTCAAAGGTATGAAACCGGACCTCCTCAGCAAATCCGTTCAGCTACTGAAACACAAACACTGATAATAGGCGACAAAGCCTTGTTTGGTGTTAAACGTCTGTGCAGCAGAAAAAACACAAAAGTTCTGTGTTTTGTTAATGACATGGTGCTGGACATTTCTGAAAAAGTCGACAAGATTGCTACTGACTACCCGACTGTGAGATCGATTGTGATTCACACAGGAGCATTCGATGTGTTGAAAAAACAGTCGGAGATACTGAAGCAAGACTTTATTACCCTTCTACACAAGATAATATGCCTAAACGCAGAGGTTTTTCTGAGTGGTCCTCTGCCTACTGTCCGACCAGGTGATGAGCGTTTCAGTCGGATTATGTCACTCTCGAGATGGCTGAAAAGCATCTGTGCTTCTTACTCAGTGAACTTTATTGACAATTTTTCTATGTTTTGTGAACGTCGCCATCTTTTCCAACGCAATGGGATTTATCTCAATAAGCAGGGAGTCAGATTACTGACAGCCAACATCTTCCATAGCGTGCGTCACTGGACGCTATGTTCCCAAAACAAAGGACATGAAACACAACAACCGATAAGAAGAGGATCTGGTGAGGCTGGCTCACTATCTTGCACTCCCTGCCCTTCAGAACAGATTGATTTGTCCTCATCTGCCCACACTCCAAACACCGAACATCCAGCTCCCCTGCTCCCGAACGACAGCTGCCAAACACCACCACGGCCACCACCACCAGTTTCACTACCAGATGCACCCCTGCGCTGTTCATCGCCCCCAAGCGACACCTGCCAGACAGCGCCACTACCGGATTCACTGCCGGATGCACCCCCGCGCTGTGCACCGCCCCCGAATGACCCGATGACTGACTCGCCAGCGAGTCTCACCAACAGGTTGAGCAATCTGGTCAATCTGTCCATACAGCTAAATAAAAGTCTCTCCAGGCAGCTGCCTGCTGATGACGGTTCGCCCATGCTCCCCCCAAGACGCCACATTCAGCTATCCACTAATCGTCTGACTCCACCAAGCCTCAGCATACAGCTCCCCACCCGCCGACCTCCATCTTTGGCTATGGAGAATCTCAACTACAGCTCGGTCTGATATGTTTTGGGTCCAGACTACATATACAATATAAAAAACGTGTGTTCCCAGAATAAGTCAGGACCCAAGGAAGCTTGTAGCATTCCTGTGATTACAAGAAATAGAAAGTTGGCAAAAGAAATGAGAAGAAATAAGTCAGAAGCTACAAACCTAGTCAGTATAGCTTGTGAACCTCTGACTAAACTAGCGTCTCCGATTGCCACTGTGAGACTAGCGCTACTAAATACAAGATCACTAGTTAACAAATCGTTGTTGATTCCTGACATTATTATGACATATGATCTTGACTTATTTCTCCTCAGTGAAACATGGCTAACAGAAGGTTCCTGCAACACGGTTCTCAATGAGGCAACACCAACAAATTTTAGTTTCATGAACAAATGTCGTAATGGCAAAAAAGGTGGTGGACTTGCTGCCATTTTTAAATCTCTATTTCAGTGTAAAGAAATTTCATTGGGAAGCTTTAATTCATTTGAATATCTTAGTCTTTTGGTAAAAGGTGAACCAAACATCGTCATTGTCATAATTTATAGACCTCCAAAACAAAAAGGCAGATTCATGGAGGAATTTGTACCGACTATGATTATCTGGTCTTAACTGGAGACTTTAACATTCATGTTGACAACAACTTGGATAAAAATACCAAAGAATTTTGTAATATGCTTGATACTTTTGGTCTCTCACAACATGTAAAAGGTCCAACACACAATCAAGGTCACATTCTTGATCTCGTCATCTCTAAAGGTGTTGACATTTTATCTGTTGAGGTGAAAGATCTGGCTATTTCAGATCATTCTTGTGTGTTTTTTGAATTACAAACAATCCCAGAAGTTCAAACAACTACTGTCTCGATTAAAAAAAGGTACATAAATGAGAATACAAGCAACATGTTTATGGAATTAATGGCTGCATCACCAACTGTAAATGCAGAGACCGTTGATGAACTTCTGGATGAATTCACCTCAAAAATCTCAAATGTTTTGGATGCTGTTGCACCTATTAAAACTAAGACCATTTCATCCCGAACTAAAACACCTTGGAGGTGTACTACCAACATAATGACTTTGAAATCTAAATGCAGAAAAGCAGAGCGAAAGTGGAGAAAAACTAAACTCCAAGTTCATTTTGACCTGAACAGACAATGTCTTTGTCATTTTAACCAAGAGTTAGTAATAGCTAGACAACAACACTTTTCTGAAATTATTAGTAGGAACCTCAACAATACACGCACTCTATTTGGCGTGGTTGACAAACTTACAAATCCCCCAAATCAAACAGCGCCAGAACTCCTCTCAACAGATAAATGCAATGAATTTGCCTGCTACTTTAGTGAAAAAGTACAAGCCATCAGGTCAAACATTGTTACAAACCAGCAAAATAACAAAAGGATGCTGCACTTAAAATCACCTAGGAATAATTTAATTACCATGACAGAATTTGACTCAGTGGATCAAAATACTGTAGTAGACTTGGTTCAGCAATTGAAACCTTCCACGAGCTGTCTTGACACAATTCCATCTGGCTTTTTCAAAACCATTGTGAAATCTGTTCAGATCGATTTACAACAAATAATTAATTGCTCACTTCAATCAGGTGAACTTCCTAAATGTCTGAAAGTAGCCGCCGTCAAGCCCATTCTAAAAAAGAGAACACTGGATGTCTCCCTGCTAGCAAATTATAGACCAATCGCAAACCTTCCCTTCGTAACTAAAATAGTTGAAAAAGTGGTTTTTAATCAACTCAGCAATTTTTTTAGCTTAAACGGACTTTTGGATAAATTCCAGTCAGGTTTCCGACCTCATCACAGTACAGAAACAGCTCTGATTAAAGTACTGAATGATATAAGATTGAGCACTGATGCAGGGAAGGTATCAGTGCTCGTCTTGTTGGACCTCAGTGCAGCATTTGACACGATTGATCATAATATACTGTTAGACAGGCTGGAAACTTGGGTGGGATTAAATGGAACAGTCCTTAAATGGTTCAGGTCCTATTTGGAGGAAAGGAGTTACTTTGTGACCATTGGAAATTTTGAATCTGATCGAAAGGCCATGACATGTGGGGTCCCTCAAGGGTCAGTCCTTGGACCCCTGTTGTTCAGTCTGTATATGTTACCTTTGGGTCAAATGCTTCAGAACACCGATGTTGACTATCATAGTTATGCAGATGACACACAACTGTATTTATCTATGTCCCCAAATGACAGCAGTTCTATTAACGCATTGTGTCATTCTCTAGAGCAAGTTAACAACTGGATGAACCAAAATTTCCTTCAGCTGAACGAAAACAAAACGGAGCTCATTGTTTTCGGCAATAAAGAAAAGAGGATTGCTGTTAAAAAAACAGCTTGAGTCACTGTCTTTAGAAACTAAAGACCAAGTTCGAAATCTTGGGGTATTAATAGACTCAGATCTGACCTTCAGTAATCATATTAAATTTATCACTAAAACAGCCTTTTACCAGCTGAAAAACATATCCAGACTGAAGGACTGCATGCTTCAAGCAGACCAAGAGAAGCTTATCCATGCTTTTATCTCCAGCAGACTAGACTACTGTAACGGTCTTCTGACTGGACTCTCTCAAAAGAACATGAGACAATTGCAGCTCATTCAGAACGCTGCAGCTCGAGTTCTGACCAAAACAAAAAGATCAGAACATATTACTCCAGTACTTAAGGATTTACACTGGCTCCCTGTCAGCTGTAGAATCGATTTTAAAGTTCTGCTACTCGTCTATAAATCACTAAATGGTTTGGGTCCTGAATATATCCAAGAAATGCTGATTGAGTACAAGCCCAGCAGGGCTCTGAGATCTACAGACTTGGGCCAACTAGTGGAACCCAGAGTTCGAAGCAAACATGGTGAAGCTGCATTTAGCTATTATGCTGCACACAGATGGAATAGGCTGCCAACAGAAGTGAAGTCAGCCCCGAGTGTAAATGCTTTCAAATCCAGGTTAAAAACTTTGCTTTTTTCTTATACCTTTGATTAGGGACTTTTAAACAGCTTTAATTAAGTGTTTTTTTTAATTATTATTATTATTTTTTTTTTATTTATTTTTTTTTTTTTTTTATCATTATCATTTTAAACTTCCTTATGTTAAATTTTTTAAAGTTTGTTGAATAATGTTTTAAGATTGTTAGTTTGTAACCTATTTTCATTTATTTTTCTTCCTCTGAATGTTAACTACTGTTTCTTGATGCTTATGTGTTGTCTTTCCTCGTGTAAAGCACATTGAGTTGCCTTGTGTATGAAATGTGCTATACAAATAAACTTGCCTTGCCTTGCCTTGTTGGCAGTCAAAACACAAATATACGACTCATTGGGATAGCGGTTAGCATGAAGGTTTTTTGTTTGTTTTTTTTTTACTCCGAAAGAAACCTTTGCATTCGCTTTACATACAAGCAGGACTGGGAATCGAATTTATTTACACTAGCTGCTTCCCCTTTATTTTACTGCGGTCAAGCCAGCCGCCACTCGAAAAGACGAAGCCAAGCCAGCCGCCCCAACGATTGTTAATACTGTGCATTACGGTAACATGCCGACGTGCCCCTGCGCTGGCCACCTTCAAAATAAAAGCTGTTCAACACCTGGTTTAGGGTTTAAAATAAAGAATCATAAAAAAATAACGGTTTGTTATTCCAGAACCAGACCAGTTCTAAGGGACACTACACCACCCCAGGTATCCAGCCAAAGTACTTTGAACAAAATCTGATGTTGCATTTCAAAATAAAACTCATTTGAACATTGCAATCTCGACTATAATCCCTGATTTCAAAAAATCATTAAAAATTCATGGTTTGTTATCCCAGGACCAGACCAGTTCTAGGGGACACTACACCACCCCAGGTATCCAACCAAAGTACTTTGAACAAAATCTGATGTTGCATTTCAAAATAAAACTCATTTGAAAAGTTACATCTCGACTATAATCCCTGATTTAAAAAAAATCATTAAAAATTCATGGTTTGTTATCCCAGGACCAGACCAGTTCTAAGGGACACGACACCATCCCAGGTATCCAGCCAAAGTACTTTGAACAAAATCTGATGTTGCATTTCAAAATAAAACTCATTTGAAAATTGAAATCTCGACATTAATCCCTGATTTCAAAAAATCATTAAAAATTCATGGTTTGTTATCCCAGGACCAGACCAGTTCTGAGGGACACTACACCACCCCAGGTATCCAACCAAAGTACTTTGAACAAAATCTGATGTTGCATTTCAAAATTTTTGAATCAGCAATAATAGTCGAGATTTAAATTTTCAAATGAGTTTTATTTTGAAATGCAACATCAGATTTTGTTCAAAGTACTTTGGCTGGATACCTGGGATGGTGTAGTGTCCCTTAGAACTGGTCTGGTCCTGGGATAACAAACCATGAATTTTTAATGATTTTTTGAAAACAGGGATTAATGTCGGAAAATAAATTTTTCAAAACAGTTTTATTTTGAAATGCAACATCAGATTTTGTTGAAAGTACTTTGGTTGGATACCTGGGGTGGTGTAGTGTCCCTCAGAACTGGTCTGGTTCTGGAATAACAAACCGTTGTTTTTTTTATGATTCTTTATTTTAAACCATAAACCAGGTGTTGCTCAGCTTTTATTTTGAAGGTGGCCAACGCAGGGGCACGTCGGCACGTTACCGTAATGCACAGTATTAACAATCGTTGGGGCGGCTGGCTTGACTTCGTCTTTTCGAGTGGCGGCTGGCCTGACCGCAGTTTAATTTTGGATGTTTGAAGTAGAGATTAAATTCGTGATAATTCTGTGATTATTATTTATTGGTCCTGGTTGTTTACTGTATGAGTCAGATTGAAACAGAAGGGGAATCTGAGTTGTAGGTGTACTTTTGCAATTACACTGACTAGATTTTTTATTTTAGAGTGCGAGCAGACCAAGGGGTAGAAAATGTAGACATAGCGAGATGCATGTTTACTGTAAGAGGAGCAGGCCAGGGCAGTTTTATTGCTGGTAAAAGCGTACATAACCAGAGGAAAAAACTTTATATGAGTAAAAGTTCTTGGAGTTACTGTAGCTTTCATAAATGTATTTGATATTACAGATCCAGCAAGCTGAAGAGACACTACCCTTGGACCATCAACGGGATCGTTATACCTGACATCCACTGTCGTTTACCTGAGGAAAGACTTGTTGCTTTACGGCAAATCAATCCAAACAAGGAGTCCTTGAGTTTTGGTCGCGTCATTTATTTGCAGACTCTCAATGTTGCTTCTAGTGCTAGTGTCTCGCGGCCCAAAGGGTCATTTAAATTTATGTAAAAAATGAAAATAAATTCCTGTGTAAAACAGTTTGACTTTTATTTCATAAAAAAAAGCATGCATATGAACTAACAACCAGTCAATTATTCAGCATTTTATAGATTTTATACAGACATTTTTCTCAAGAAATGATTGGCCTGCCAACAAGAAATCAAGAAAGCTCAGAAAATGAACCGTTAAACTTAAAACAAACATTTTGGTAGGAACAGCCTGTAATTACTCAAAAAAAATGAAATGGATGTGATTTTTTTTTTTTTTTGCCCTTTCAATTACACTGTGTCAAATCTGGCATCAAAGGTGATAGCAGTCAGTAGATGTGATTTAAAGGAATGGTAATCACTCATATGAGCAGTTGGAAATGTAATGGTGTTTGTGCAGGGGGTAACATAATGTGTGACCTGGCATTTGTACCTCACAATTGTGGTCAAAGTTTATTGATATTTTAAATTGCTCTCTGTCTGACATAAGCAGGTGCTTGTGGCCCTGCTCAGTTATCCACAGCATCACCTCATGAAGAGAGGTGACTAACCACCAACTTCATCTTCTGCATCTAAAAAGTAAAGAAAAGTGTGCTTGAATTAAAGGTACACTCAGTATTATACAGTGGCATCTAGTGGTGAAATAATAAATCATTCGGAAAAAAAAAACAATTGTTTGTGTTAGTAGTATGTAAAAAGATATGTTGTATCGCATAAACGTACTTTTTTAAAATATAACGGTTAGTCTAGAAATCGCAAATTATCTTACATGTCCGCGCCTCGCCTGCTAGTGTCTGCCATGTTTCGCCGCCATCTTTCTGCTACGGGTGCCGTCAAAGACAAATTTCACCGCTCCATTTCTTAACGCGTTTTTGGAACGCACTTCCGGTTTGTATGGCGACCGCATGTCCACGAAGAAGAAGAGTTTCCGGTCCCCGACGAGAGCATTATCAAGCATCACACTTACTTTGGGAATTTATTTTATTTCAGCGCGACAAAACAAGAGTTTATATTGTAGCCGCATTTGCCAGATGGAGAGAAATTAGGAAAAGACTAGGTTTGGGACGTGCCGGTGCCTTCGACTGCTTTCTACTTGACCTGTAAGTAAGAGTACATTTGTGTTTACGTTTTGAGAGCGAGAGAAAAAGTATACTCCGTACTAATTAATACGATGTTCGTACCTTTGTTTTACGATCACTGTATCTGTTGATTAGCAACTCCGCACCACTCGAACGATTTCGTTATGTAGCTACTTGCTTTGAAAAAAAAAAAAGATTCCCGCTGGCACGTTATATTTAGAGTAAATGCGCAAGTTATTGTGTAATGTAATGTAACTGTGATTTCGGAGGTATATTTGCCCATAACTTCAATAGAGAATCTAAAGCATACTGTATTAGTGGAGGAGTTGAAAATTATTTTCGTTGTGGTTGGTGAAAATAGGGTTCTCGAAATTAATTTTCGGCAGGGAATAACTTTCTGGACTTAAATGCTGGCTGTACCGTAAGCACTGCTAGAGTCTGAACTCTCTCACTCAAGTGTGTACTGGTCCATTGTGTAATTGGGTGCACAAGAATTTACAGGCTGCCACGTTTTCCACGGAAATTCGACAAGCAAGCAGCCTTTGCATATTCTATGCAGTATGCAGTCAAGTTACTTTTATCTAGCTAATACAATGTTTTGGGCCCAAAAACTAAAGATCTTACCTCTATTTTGGGGGCTTTGTTGGAAAGTTGGTGACATATAGTAGTATCATCAATTATTCTATTTTATTTTATAATTGTGTTTTTGTTTGTGTCACACTAGATCAACAGCCAAACTTGAGGGGTTCCAGAACCATATTCTGATGTATACAAGCATTCATGCACCGTTTAAATACATCACCGACCTGCAAGAAAAAAAAATATCAAGGGGAGAGTCAGCAGCCATATTGGAATGCCCCGAATGAGGACACTTGAATGGAGGACCCCAGAAGGCTTCGGTGTTGTACCACCAGTATCTCCACCTACCATATCTGAGCTGCAACAAACTGAAGTCAGCCGACGTCTTGGTATGTCATTTACATATGGACGGCATTGCACACTACATGAACTTTTTGTGTGAAGCAATACGGAATGGTCACATGTACAAGCACCACTTGTTTTACACAGGACCTGCTGACCAGGTGTCTGAAGCCATGGAGTGACTCCTCCCTCACTTTCCTCAGCAAGCCTTTGAAGAATATGATATCATCGTTGGTGGGAACATGCCCTCACTCCATAACATGTACTTGTGCAGTCAAGGAGCATGTCAAACTTAATAAAACCAGCAAACATTGAAGTGACTTCATTTTTACTGCAGTCTGTTCACACAATCAATGGACAAGCCTTCCTTAATTTTGCCCCAATAACATCATAGAGTAGGCGAAAAGTAGTGTTACAGATCATACTGTGTTCGGGAGAGTTTGAGGAATGTTGCAATGTTAATGGGGGGCAATGTCAGCACACACACACACACACACACACACAAAAAACCATCATGGTATTGAGTTAATCAGATATTTTAGCTGTGTACAACACATACCTGCTCTGTAACACTACTTTTGGCCCAAACCTGTATGTCTATTTTCCATATTTTGAAATGCACAGCGTACTGGTAAATTTCTGGATCAACTGCAATTCATGTCGCTCATTATATTATAACAGCATTTTTTTTTTTTTAGTTAATATGTTCATTTCATGTAGACTTTTATTTTACTTTATTTTATTTATTCATTTTCATGTACTGTACCTTACATTCATTGGCCAATGAAGAATTGCTTGTCATTGCAAGCATTTATAATAATTCTCCAGGCTTTTGATGTTTTACATTTCTAGTCATGTAAAATAGTGTTAGGTTAGGTGTCGAATGAACACTGCATGTTGACGCCAAAGGAAATAGTATTTTTTAGTTATTCAAAATGTACAAATTAACACACAACAACAATATACAAGTTATACAAACTACAACAACAAGTGTCAGACATGGCCTAATTATATGCCAGGTAAAAAACCTTTGTATTGTCCTCGAGGATCTGGGAAAGTGTCACTTATTTGCCACAAGTCACCAAGGTGCTGCAGTCTGGGATCCAGGTACAGGAAATCATGGTGGTGCTGATGTGTCAGCAATGTGTCAAAAGGTATTTCTTGGTGTCAGTCTATCAGCTGGACTTGGATATCTTCATGTTCCTCCATGGTCATTTCCTGTACGAGTCTCTGCAAGAAGGTAACAATTGTATGTCAGATGAGGTACCAAACAATGAACTGAAAGTCACTGAGCCAATGAAGTACATTATTACATGTCATGAGCAAGACTATTTGTGAAAGCCATGTAAATTCCTGCACATCGAAGTACAAGGAAGCTGTTGTATCTTCAATCAAAACTAATTAAGTTGCTTAGTGATATTTATTAGGTAAAATTGTTCAACATGGTGACAAATCGATATCTGAGTAAAGGGTTTCAAATGTTTTTGTAAGCAGCACTTTTCTGAGTGGTTAGTAGCAACAAGACACGGGGGGGTTACGAGTCTGAGTTGCAGATGTGTCGTTCAGTTAACACCATTATTTTTGCACGATATACTAAACATATCAGCAAACGATGTAATCTAAATACCACATATTCCAAGCAAAGGTATGTTTTGAGCCATTCACATGCATGCTCGAATGGAATTATTTTTCCATGATGACATAATTGTACGTTACGAGGCACCGCGTTCTCTTCCTCGTCGTCTCTCTCGCCCCCTTTGAGATGGTCCACATGTCTATAAAACGTATAACATAACTGTGTGTTCTCTGTTGCATGGTTTAGTTACACTAACAAATATGAACATAGATAGCCATTATCATTAGCTGACGTACAGTATTTCCAAACAATGCCGACAAAAATATTAATTCTGAAATTAAATGACTAAATCACAATTATTAGGGATCTGTACAGTATGTCTAACAAATGCAATTCACTTACGTCATCACTCGAGGGAATACCAGAAGTTGTTTGCGTTCTGTTCCGGTGAAATTGGTGGTAGGCTGTTGAAGTAGGGTCTCTCTGGGACGCCGTAGTTCGTGTGCTTAAAATCATTGCATTATCTTGTTTGACCGATAGATGGCGGTCGTGAGCTACACACTGGGGCTTTAAGTACCAAACATTTAAAAAAAAAAAATCTGACAAAGTTATGTTTGACACATGTTTTGAACATTATTGAAACAGGAAAACTACAATGAAACAATCACAGGAACTAAATGTATTTATATTACGTAATCTCAGTCACTTCCTCTGTATTTCAAACACCCAAGACATAATAAATGTAGCAGAGGCTACTTATTTCAATGACCAGAACTTCTCATAAGTGATTAATAATTAGCATTTTATTAATGTAATGATGTAATGTAATAAAATAATCAGGAATAAGCATAATAACAGCTATCTCAGCAGGCCGTTTATTTGGGCCGTTTCTCGTACCAACAAAACATCACGATTCATGACTAGACTAACCAAAATCAAACGGTTACGTGGCCTGGATCCTAGTAGTAGCAGTGTCACCGCTTTGACGGTGCATGAGTTCCCCCTCTTTTTCAACCTGACTCGTACAGTAAACAACCAGGACCAATAAATAATAATCACAGAATTATCACGAATTTAATCTCTACTTCAAACATCCAAGATTTAGGGGAAGCAGCTAGTGTAAATAAATTCGATTCCCAGCCCTGCCTGTATGTGAAACAAATGTATGTATGTATGTATCATGTATCGGACCATCAGTTACCTAGCTAGCTAACATGGCTAAGCAATGCTGAGTGAGTGATTACGTTAATTGTAATGATTAGAACAAATCACCGGATAAACGATAGATCAAGGGTTGCTTTTAGATAAATGTCAGATAAACAAAACGGAAAACTAGAAGCGGGGGGGGGGGGGGGTGTTATATTTACCTCGATGCTGGCGGCGACTGGACAAAATGAACCAGGAAATAGTCAGACGAACATTGTCACACCCCCATTCCTATCTGACCAATGAAAGTTGTCGCAGCGGCTTCCAAGCTGACCAATGACAAGGCTTCTATCATCGGTTGAACGGAGGACCCCGCCCACACAACACAGAAAAAGATTCGCAACCAAAAAACAGGTTTCAATCAAAAAACAGATTCGCAACCAAAAAACAGATTCGCAACCAAAAAACAGATTCTCCAACAAAACGAAAAAAATGTTTGCAAAAGATTTTATTAAAATACAAATCCATGTTTGAAATGTTTTTTTTTGTTTGAAAATATTTATTTTTTGTTTGATTGAAATTTTTTTTTGATTGCAAATCCCCTTTTTGTTTGATTGAAAATTTTTTTTGATTGCAAATTCCTTTTTTGTTTGATTGAAAATAAAGACACAAATTTCTCTCCATAAAGCAGTCGCTTAAACAAGATTTGAGTGAATCAGGCCTCAGCCCCGCCCACTAACTTTGACGGGCGAGCTTGACAGATAAAATAAATTCACGAAACGCCGCAAAACAGCGACCATGAAATAATTAAATAGAGAAATAAATAAATGAATGAATAAATAAATAAATAAATAAATAACTAAATAAATAAAACAATAAATATATAAATAAATAAATAAATAAATAATCACAGGGAAATTAATTAATTAATGACACATTTAATTAATTAATGTCACATTTAATTAATTAATGACACTTTTATTTAATTATTTAATGGTGTATTTATATATTTAATGTTGGCACTTTTGGTCCTCCATACTCTCCCACCCTCATTAACCTATGATATTGGCCACACATTGTTCTAAAGACAATAAAAGTATTGCAGAAAGGTAAATCATAACAATTAAGACTCATAGGAATGTAATGGGTCAAAAGTAAAACATTCGTCTTTAAAAACTGCAGAATTACTATAGTTTCTTTATAATGCATCAAGAATCTATGGGGTTTTTTCAACGTGGCATCATATTTTTTATTTATTTTTTTGCTTGCTTTATTAAACCAAAAAATAAGTACAGATCAGGACAAATATTTTAACAAAATGGAAGTGGCATCATATTTTCACTAACGCACAGGCATTTAAAGTATTTTGTTCTAGTGATGTTGCCGTAGTTGACGTTCCAAGCTGGCGAGATCTTCTGCGCATGCGCGTCACCTATTGTGCAGGTTCACCGATAGCGTCTTGACATTCTCCTTCTTTCTTTTCGTTTGCTTAAATTGTTTGTATTGTATTTGACGTTGATTCTGTCGAATAATAAAAGAAAACTTTCTTCTTCTTCTTCTTCTTCTTCTTCTTCTTCTTCTTCTTCTTCTTCTTCTTCGGTGGAGGAGGACGAGGAGGAGGAGGAGAAGAAGAAGGAGGAGGAGAAGAAGGAGGAGGAGGAGAAGGAGGAGGAGGAGGAGGAGGAGGAGGAGGAGGAGGAGGAGGAGGAGAAGAAGAAGAAGAAGAAGAAGAAGAAGAAGAAGAAGAAGAAGAAGAAGAAGAAGAGAAAGAAAGAAAGAAAGAAAGAAAGAAAGAAAGAAAGAAAGAAAGAAAGAAAGAAAGAAAGAAAGAAAGAAAGAAAGAAAGAAAGAAAGAAAGAAAGAAATTATCAGCTGGTGGAAAGTCCTATGCGGGATGCGGGAGACGTTAGACATCATCCTTTTCTGGCCTGAGCACATCTGGATCGCCGCAATGGGAAAGCGTTTGTAATATACAATTTCAAATCAGGAATGACAAACGGAAACAAAGACATACGTTGGGGTGGGAACTAAACAACGTAAAGGAATAGGCTGTCGAAAGCGAAACCAGTGGTTTCAGTGTATTCTGTCCGAGTCTATCAGCTCTAAAATCGTTGCATTAAACAAACACGTAATATCGGCACAACAACCTTAAGGTATACATGTAGTCTGATATTATATTGACGTTTTTACTGCATTAAACGCAAACGGTCAGTTACACTTAAACGGACTAAGATACGCTAGCACAACGAGCGTGTTTTATTCAATGGAAGACTGTTACTTGAGCGGTGTTTTAGTTTTCACCCGACCGACAAACACATCTAAAAGCATAAGTTGTGGCACGGTTTTATTTGTGCGCAAGTTGTATTGATCGAGCCAAGTGTAGCGGGCCAAGTGTTCTGATTTCGCCTACGTCTAAAAAAAAGAAAAACCTGCCTAAGCATTGGAATATTTAGGAGTCACAGACCCATGAGCAGATGAAAAGTTAAAAGTAGACGTAATGGAACTAATGTTTGCTGAGTGGGAAGATGGGGAGAGGTTCTCATTTGAAGACTCTGACCGGTTTGAGGAGGACTCTCTGTGCTCCTTCATTTCAGAGGCTGAGAGCCTCTGTCAGAACTGGAGGGGATGGAGGAAGCAATCTGCTGGACCCACATCTCCTACTTTGAAGGCAAAAGGTTGGGTAAACACATATTTTTAATCAAAAATTTGTTAATTTCTGTCTTTGTCATGATTGTGGCTGTCTTAAATTGCCGTTATGTAAGCTTAACTGCAGCAAAACTTTGGGCTTTAATAAGACCAATATGCATTTTCATTTCCCTCCAAAAGTACGGAATGGCAAGTTCAATTCCTTCATTTTTGTTGTATTTTGAAGACATTTGGGTTTAACATCAAACAATGAATATGAGACAAAAGTATATTCAAAAGTCCAGCTTTTTTACATCATGGCTCAATGGTGAAGTGGTCCTCTCCCATCCGCCAGGTTGTTCAATCCTTACCCCTGGTGGCCATGTTGAAATGCCTTTGAGCAAGACACTTAACCCAGCGCCTTGCATGTCAGCAGTAGGGATATAACGAAAAGGACAATATCGTGATGTTAAAACTGCCACAATATCGTCGTCGTCATGTTCACAATATTTAAAAGGAACACATCCTGTTAAAAAAAAAGTCACATTGATTTCCATTTGTGCAGTTGTAGCACCCTCTAGAGGCTAGTTTATTGGTGCAATTTAATTTTCATTATGGATGTTTTGGACTTCTATGTTTAAAATGTATGCTAATTGTCAGATGAAGGGGAAAGTAATTTGCTTGTGAAGTGATCAATGTGTGCTTGCATTACCAAGTAAGTGCCTCAATATTGTTATTATTGTTATTAGAGATTGTAGGTGGTTTATATGCATTGCTGTTATGCACAAAAGCACAATATTGTGCTTTTTTTTTTTTTTTTTTAGTATGAGCTCTTTTTAAAAAAAAAAAATTTTTTATCGTGACTTTTTTTTTTCGTGGCCTTTTTTTTTGTCGTTTTTTTATCGTATCGTGACCTTCATGTCGTGATAATATCATATTGTGATGTTTGGATATCGTTACATCCCTAGTCATCAGCTGACCACGGGTGTGGGTGTGTGTGTGTGTGGGGGTGCGTGTGTGTGTGTGTTCTTGTACATAATACATGGTGAGGACCAAAATACGTCTTTATCCAACAGAATGAGGACATTTTTGACGGTCTTCACTTTACAAGACCTCGTTTTGAAGGTCAAGACTTTGTTTTAGAGTTTAGGTTTGAATTGCGTTATGGTTGGGGGTTACAGGGCTATAGTAACTTTTCTACTACTAGCACTGGTGTGAGTAACATTTTTAGTTGCCCGCACAGCACAGGATTTGGTCGCACCATTTTTTGTGGAGGTGCAGCATGACATTAGGCATGCGCAACTCAATATATTTGCAAAATATTTGATTGGAACACGAGGTTTGCTTGCAACAGCAGTGGCTATCAAAACAAGTCAATAATTTCGTATCACTTAACTCATGTCAAGATTATTTTGTTTAGCTCAGTAAAAGTCAGTACTATTTATTTGTTATTTATTTATTTTTTCTCCTTCACCTGCTCCTCGGCCGATGTTCCCCTGACCTTTTCATCTGTATGCTGTCCTCGCTCCGAAGCTTCTAGAATTCACCAGCTAGAGAGCGAGTTAACGACGTTCCAAATAACCAGACTTCGTTTTCCTTTTGTGCTACTCATGTGAACAATGGACTCCGACCATTACCCTCTTTAGGTTGTCGTAAAACTAGAAAATAAAATAAACAATGTAATATTAGTGAACTATACACGACACACTTTGATGCTGTAGCTCAGTGGTGTTCAAACTATGGCCCGGGGGCCATTTGCGGCCCACCGTCTATTTTTCAGTGGGCCGCGACTTATGCTAAAGATGGCATTTGACTCCGTTCAAATAAAATAAAACAAAAATGTTTGGAGATGGTCAAAGTAAGAAGGGAGGGTATCAAAAAACAGGTGCCAGTAAAGGTTATTTTCGTAAAATAAAAACGAAAATGCTTTTTAAAAAACGAAAACTAACTGAAACTACATTTTATGTTTGCAAAACTAACTATAATTATAGCAAAAATGCCTTTCTTTTAGTCTTTGGTCATTAATTTAATGCATGAGCCTTTGGGGATGATTTTAAATCTAATTTTTAGTAGATTTATTTTGATATAAACCGGAATAATGACGTTTGAAAGTATGTCACACAGAAGTGACGTCATATAGCAGCAGCCAATAGAAAAGCACCTTCAGATGACGTTGCTCCCATGGTGTTTTTTAAATATTGCACACAAGTAATACACATTAAAAAAACAAAACAAACTAATAGCTAATACCGAAACTAACAGACTAAACTAAAATAAAGGCAAGGCAAGTTTATTTGTATAGCACATTTCATACACAAGGCAACTCAATGTGCTTTACACAAGGAAAGACAACACATAAGCATCAAGAAACAGTAGTTAACATTCAGATGAAGAGAAATAAATGAAAATAGGTTACAAAATTTACTAAAAAGAACGTACAATAACAATCTTAAAACATTATTCAACAAACTTTAAAACATTTAACATAAGGAAGTTTAAAATAATAAAAAACACTTAATTAAAGCTGTTTAAAAGTCCCTAATCAAAGTTATAAGAAAAAAGCAAAGTTTTTAACCTGGATTTAAAAGCATTTACACTCGGGGCTGACTTCACTTCTGTTGGAAGCCTATTCCATCTGTGTGCAGCATAATAGCTAAATGCAGCTTCACCATGTTTGCTTCAAACTCTGGGTTCCACTAGTTGGCCCAAGTCTGTAGATCTCAGAGCCCTGCTGGGTTTGTATTCAATCAGCATTTCTTGGATATATTCAGGACCCAAACCATTTAGTGATTTATAGACGAAAGTATGAAAGTATGTCACACAGAAGTGACGTCATCTAGCAGCAGTCAATAGAAAAGCACCTTCAGATGACGTTGCTCCCATGGTGTTTTTTAAATATTGCACACAAGTAATACACATTAAAATAAATACTAATACTGAAACTAACAAACTAAACTAAAACTAAGTATTTTTAAAGAACTAAACTAATAAAAACTAACAGAACCACCCTGAAAACTAATAAAAACTAACTAAAACGAAAAATTCCAAAACTATAACTAGAGCTGCGAGCAGCTATAAAGGGCCTCGCAGCCCGGGCCACGTTGGGGTACTTGCACGTTGGGGTACTTGCACATTGGGGTACTGGCACATTGGAAGCAGAATTTCTTTGAAAATGGCATAATAAACCATTACATGTGGATTTATTTATTTATTTATTTTTTGCCTGGTGTGATGAGTGTGTCAAGCTCAATGGGTTTTGGTGATTAAGATCTGCAAAAATCAGCGTCTTTTTTTTTTATTTTCAGGCAATGAGTTGCCCTGATTGGTATTTTTCGTAAAAGTATATATACACACATCATCGCTCGTACTCATTGCACAATGTTGCTTTTATTGTCCATAGAGGCGATCAAAAAAAATGAAACTAAATTAAAAAAAAAAGTACATATGTTTGGATCGGTCTGATGCCAGTGAACATATTGAGTGGTGGAAAGTAAAGGAATATTCATAAATGACTTAGTTATCACACTTACAATGAGTTTACAATTTTTGTAAAAATGCCGTAAGTGAGGCATTTTTTTTTCATGCCTCAAGGACAAGGTGGCGCTGTATTTAAAACTGAATTTTGTCATAGAGATGCCTTCAGGCCTTGACTATAAATATATATTTCAAGTATGGGATTTTTTGGAGCATGTACCTGGGAGTTATTAAGCATGTCCTTCATTCACGATATTGCTTTTAATGTCCATAGAGGCTATCAAAAATACATAAAACTAAATAACAAAAATATGTATGTTTGGTTAGGTCTGATGCCAGTGAACATTTTGAGTGGTGGAAAGTAAAAGAATATTCATAAATGACTTAGTTATCACACTGAGAATGTGTTTACAATTTTTGTAAAAATACCGTATGTGGGGTATTTTTTTTTATGCCTCAAGGGCTAGGTGACGCTGCATATATAACTGAATGTTGTCATAGAGATAGCTTCAGGCCTTGACTATAAACATACATGTCAAGTTTGGGATTTTTTTGGAGCATGTACATGTGAGTTATTAAGCATATCATTTTTCATTGCGAAACACAAATTTTGATGCCCCGCCCTCATCATATAGTATTTTGAAAAGTCAAGATTTTTCTCCCTGTCGTTGGCTCAGGTCTTGACATGGTCCAGGTCAAGTCTGAAGTCAGTCGGATGAAACGTGTAGGAGAAGTGGGCAAAAGTATGCCCCCTGTAAATGTGCTAAAATCGTAAAAAATGGGACATTCAAAAATTTGTAGCTCACTTCCTGTTCATTTTAGCAAATGGGTCCAAGAGACTTTTTTTGTAGGTCTTGGGCTCCCTCATACACCTAAAAATTTTCGTAGATCTTGCTTAAACGTACAACCGGGGCTGCTTCGTTGAACAGTGAATGTGCCAAAATAGGCCAAAATTGGACATTAAAAAATTCATAGCTCATTTCCTGTACATTTTAGCTACATGGTCCCAATAGACTTTTTTTGTGCATCTCGGGGTGCTACACGTGCCTGCCAATTTTCGTTGCTCTAGCTCAAACGTGCCAGGCTTGGTTTTTATTTTTCTACGCTAGGGGGCGCTATAGAGTCGCGTTGTTATGACGACTTCATAATATCAAATTTTTCGCCGGGCCTGAGGAGTGTGCAAAGTTCGGTGAGTTTTCGTGAATGTTTAGGTACCCAAAATCGGGATCGTTTGCGGAGAATAAAGAGGAAGAAGAAGAAGAAGAATAACTAGAGCTGCGAGCAGCTATAAAGGGCCCTCGCAGCCCGGGCCACGTTGGGGTCCTTGCACGTTGGGGTACTTGCACGTTGGGGTACTGGCACATTGGGGTACTGGCATATTGGAAGCAAAATTTCTTTGAAAATGGCATAATAAACGTTTACATGTAGAATATTTTTTTGCCAGTGTGTGTATCAAGCTCAACGGGTTTTGGTGATTGTTAAGACCTGCAAAAATCAGCGTCCTTTTTTTATTTTTAGGCAATGAGTTGCCCTGATTGGTATTTTTTTGTAAAAGTGTATATACACATCATCGCTCGTTGTACTCATTGCACAATGTTACTTTTATTGTCCAAAGGGGCAATCAAAAATGAATAAAACAAAATGGAAACGTACATACGTTTGGATCGGTGTGAAGCTAGTGAACAATTTGAGTGGTGGAAACTAAAAGAATATTCATAAATGACTTAGTTATCACACTTAGAATAAGTGTACATTTTTTGTACAAAATACCGTATGTGGGGTATTTTTTATTTTTTTTTATATAAGCCTCAAGGGCTAGGTGGCGCTGTATTTATAACTGAATGTTGTCATCGAGATACCTTCAGGCCTTGATTATAAGCATACATGTAAAGTGTGGGATTTTTTTTGGAGCATGTACCGTGGAGTTATTAAGCATATCCTTCATTCACGATATTGCTTTTAATGTCCACAGAGGCTATCAAAAATAAATAAAAATATATATATGTTTGGATAAGTCTGATGCCAGTGAACATTTCGAGTGGTGGAAACTAAAAGAATATTCATAAATGACTTAGTTATCACACTTAGAATGAGTTTACATTTTTTGTACAAAATACCGTATGTGGGGTATTTTTTTTTTATGCCTCAAGGGCTAGGTGACGCTGCACATATAACTGAATGTTGTCATTGAGATAGCTTCAGGCCTTGACGATAAACATACATGTCAAGTTTGGGATTTTTTGGAGCATGTACCGGGGAGTTATGAAGCATATCCTTTTTCAGTGCGAAACACAAAATTTGATGCCCCGCCTTCATCATATAGTATTTCGAAAAGTCAAGATTTTTCCCCCTGTCGTTGGCTCAGGTCTTGACATGGTCCAGGTCAAGTCTTAACTCAGTCAGATGAAACGTGTAGGAGAAGTGGGCAAAAGTCTGCCCCCTGTGAATGTGCAAAAATCGTCAAAAATGGGACATTCAAAAATTCGTAGCTCACTTCCTGTTCATTTTAGCATATGGGTCCAAGAGACTTTTTTGTAGGTCTTTGGCTCCCTCATACACCTAAAAATTTTCGTAGATCTTGCTTAAACGTACAATCGGGGCTACTTCGTTAAAAATTTCTAGGGGGCGCTATTGAGTCATTTTTGTAAAAATTGGACAATACATGATAAAATATTGCTCATTTTGCCAGGCCAGATATGTGTGCCAAGTTTCATGAGTTTCTGCGCATGTTTTGACCCTCAAAACTGGCGTTGTTTTCTTGGCGAACAGTGCTTAGCCACGCCCACAGCGATTCGCGAAAACTCACAAACTTCGTGTTGTGACATCATGAAAGCCGAATCCCTCATCTGAGCAAATATGAGGTAGGTCCAGTTCACGTGTTTGGAGAAAAAACGTAGAAGAAAATTCGTAAGAAAAAAAATTGCCACTAGTTGGCGCTATCAGTAAGATGAAATATAAGTTCGTAGATGTCTTTAGGGCTGGACTCTCATCAAATGTGTGAAATTTTGAGAAGATAGGATCATCTCGGTGAAGTTCATGCAGCTTTTATTGTCACGAAAAATCTTTAGACTTTGCGGCACCGTAGCGGCCACGCCCTTTGGCGAAAAGTTACAATATTCGGTGTGGGGCATGATCAACATCTTAAGGCTTTTCTGACCAATTTTCAACTGGATCCCTTCAACGAGCTCAGCGCAGTAGCTAAAAACGTAAAGTATGACATTTATTGTTACCACTAGGTGGCGCTATATGTATAACTGAATTTTATCATATAGATGTTTTCAGGCCGTGACTATTACATTGCCTGAGAAGTTTGAGATTTTTTTGGAGCTTGAACATGGGAGTTATTAAGCATTTGCTCTTTCTGGACAAATTAAATTTTAAAGGCAATATTTGATGCCCCGCCCCCATCATATAGTATTTCGAAAAGGCAAGACTTTTTGCCCAGTTGTTCTCTCACGTCTTGAGATGACAAATGCCAAGTTTGAAGTTAATTGGATGAAAAATGTTTGCAAAGGGGGAAAAAGCATGACCACAGTGAATGTGCCAAAATAGGCCAAAATTGGACATAAAAAAATTCATAGCTCATTTCCTGTACATTTTAGCTACATGGTCCCAATAGACTTTTTTGTGCATCTCGGGGTGCTACACGTGCCTGCCAATTTTCGTTGCTCTAGCTCAAACGTGGCGGGCTTGGTTTTTATTTTTCTACGCTAGGGGGCGCTCTAGAGTCGCGTTGTTCTGACGACTTCATAATATAAAATTTTTCGCCGGGCCTGAGGAGTGTGCAAAGTTTGGTGAGTTTTCGTGAATGTTTAGGTCCTCAAAAATGCGATCGTTTACGGAGAATAATAATAATAATAATAATAATAATAATAATAATAATAATAATAATAATAATAATAATTCGAACGAAAAACAATAGGGACCTCGCAGCGGTAGCTGCTCGGGCCCTAACTAGAGCTGCGAGCAGCTATAAAGGGCCCTCGCAGCCCGGGCCACGTTGGAGTCCTTGCACGTTGGGGTACTTGCACGTTAGGGTACTGGCACGTTGGGGTACTGGCACGTTGGGGTACTGGCATATTGGAAGCAAAATTTCTTTGAAAATGGCATAATAAACGTTTACATGTAGAATATTTTTTTTGCCAGTGTGTGTCAAGCTCAACGGGTTTTGGTGATTGTTAAGACCTGCAAAAATCAGCGTCCTTTTTTATTTTTAGGCAATGAGTTGCCCTGATTGGTATTTTTTGTAAAAGTGTATATATACATCATCGCTCGTTGTACTCATTGCACAATGTTACTTTTATTGTCCAAAGGGGCAATCAAAAATGAATAAAACAAAATGGAAACGTACATACGTTTGGATCGGTGTGTAGCCAGTGAACAATTTGAGTGGTGGAAACTAAAAGAATATTCATAAATGACTTAGTCATCACACTTAGAATGAGTTTACATTTTTTTGTACAAAATACCGTATGTGGGTTTTTTTTTTTTATATAAGCCTCAAGGGCTAGGTGGCGCTGTATTTATAACTGAATGTTGTCATCGAGATACCTTCAGGCCTTGATTATAAGCATACATGTCAAGTGTGGGATTTTTTTTGGAGCATGTACCGTGGAGTTATTAAGCATATCCTTCATTCACGATATTGCTTTTAATGTCCACAGAGGCTATCAAAAATAAATAAAAATATATATATGTTTGGATAAGTCTGATGCCAGTGAACATTTCGAGTGGTGGAAACTAAAAGAATATTCATAAATGACTTAGTTATCACACTTAGAATGAGTTTACATTTTTTGTACAAAATACCGTATGTGGGGTATTTTTTTTTTATGCCTCAAGGGCTAGGTGGCGCTGCATATATAACTGAATGTTGTCATAGAGATAGCTTCAGGCCTTGACGATAAACATACATGTCAAGTTTGGGATTTTTTGGAGCATGTACCGGGGAGTTATCAAGCATATCCTTTTTCAGTGCGAAACACAAATTTTGATGCCCCGCCTTCATCATATAGTATTTCGAAAGGTCAAGATTTTTCCCCCTGTCGTTGGCTCAGGTCTTGACATGGTCCAGGTCAAGTCTTAACTCAGTCAGATGAAACGTGTAGGAGAAGTGGGCAAAAGTCTGCCCCCTGTGAATGTGCAAAAATTGTCAAAAATGGGACATTCAAAAATACGTAGCTCACTTCCTGTTCATTTTAGCATATGGGTCCAAGAGACTTTTTTTGTAGGACTTGGGCTCCCTCATACACCTAAAAATATTCGTCGTTCTTGCTTAAACGTACAACTGGGGCTGTTTCGTTAAAGATTTCTAGGGGGCGCTATTGAGTCATTTTTGTAAAAATAGCACAATCGCCGATAAAAAATTGCTCATTTTGCCAGGCCAGCTGTGTGTGCCAAGTTTCGTGTCTTTCTGTGCCAGTTTAGGCCCTCAAAATTGGCGTTGTTTTCTTGGCGAACAGCGCTTAGCCACGCCCACAGCGACTCGCGAAAACTCACAAACTTCGTGTTGTGACAGCATGAAGGCCGACACCCTCATCTGAGCAAATATGAGGTAGGTCCAGTTAACATGGTTGGAGAAAAACATTGAAGAAAAATCGTAAGAAAAAAAATTGCCAGTAGGTGGCGCTATCAGTAAGATGAAATATAAGTTTGTAGATGTCTTTAGGGCTGGACTCTCATCAATTGTGTACAATTTTGAGAAGATCGCATCATCTCGGTCAAGTTAATGCAGCTTTTGTTGTCACGAGAAATCTTCAGACTTTGCGGCACCGTAGCGGCCACGCCCTTTGGCGAAAAGTTACAATATTCGGTGTGGGGCATGATCAACATCTTAAGGCTTTTCTGACCAATTTCCAACTGGATCCCTTCAACGAGCTCAGCACAGTAGCTAAAAACGTAAAGTATGACAATTATTGTTACCACTAGGTGGCGCTACATGGATAACTGAATTTTATCATATAGATGTTTTTAGGCCGTGACTATTAAGTTGCCTGATAAGTTTGAGATTTTTTGGAGCTTGAACATGGGAGTTATTAAGCATTTGCTCTTTCTGGACAAATGAAATTTTAAAGGCAATATTTGATGCCCCGCCCCCGTCATATAGTATTTCGAAAAGGCAAGATTTTTTCCCCAGTTGTTCTCTCAGGTCTTGAGATGATAAATGCCAAGTTTGAAGTCAATTGGATGAAAAATGTTTGCAAAGGGGGAAAAAGCATGACCACAGTGAATGTGCCAAAATAGGCCAAAACATTAAAAAACATTAAACAGACATTAAAAAATTCATAGCTCACTTCCTGTACATTTTAGCTACATGGTCCGAATAGACTTTTTTTGTGCGTCTCGGGGTGCTACACGTGCCTGCCAATTTTCGTTGCTCTAGCTCAAACATGCCGGGCTTGGTTTTTATTTTTCTATGCTAGGGGGCGCTATAGAGTCTCGTTGTTATGACGACTTCATAATATCAAATTTTTCGCCGGGCCTGAGGAGTGTGCAAAGTTTGGTGAGTTTTCGTAAATGTTTAGGTACCCAAAATCGTGATCGTTTACGGAGAATAATAATAATAATAATAATAATAATAATAATCCGATCGAAAAACAATAGGGACCTCGCAGAGGTAGCTGCTCGGGCCCTAATAATAATTTTTACAAAAACAATAGGGACCTCGCAGCGGTCGCTGCTCGGGCCCTAATAATAATAATAATTCGAACGAAAAACAATAGGGACCTCGCAGCGGTCGCTGCTCGGGCCCTAATAATAATAATAATAATAATTTTTACAAAAACAATAGGGACCTCGCAGCGGTCGCTGCTCGGGCCCTAATAATTTTTACAAAAACAATAGGGACCTCGCAGCGGTCGCTGCTCGGGCCCTAATAATAATAATAATAATTTTTACAAAAACAATAGGGACCTCGCAGCGGTCGCTGCTCGGGCCCTAACTAGAGCTGCGAGCAGCTATAAAGGGCCCTCGCAGCCCGGGCCACGTTGGGGTACTGGCACGTTGGGGTACTGGCACGTTGGGGTACTGGCATATTGGAAGCAAAATTTCTTTGAAAATGGCATAATAAACGTTTACATGTAGAATATTTTTTTTGCCAGTGTGTGTCAAGCTCAACGGGTTTTGGTGATTGTTAAGACCTGCAAAAATCAGCGTCCTTTTTTATTTTTAGGCAATGAGTTGCCCTGATTGGTATTTTTTGTAAAAGTGTATATATACATCATCGCTCGTTGTATTCATTGCACAATGTTACTTTTATTGTCCAAAGGGGCAATCAAAAATGAATAAAACAAAATGGAAACGTACATACGTTTGGATCGGTGTGAAGCCAGTGAACAATTTGAGTGGTGGAAACTAAAAGAATATTCAGAAATGACTTAGTCATCACACTTAGAATGAGTTTAAATTTTTTTGTACAAAATACCGTATGTGTTTTTTTTTTTATATAAGCCTCAAGGGCTAGGTGGCGCTGTATTTATAACTGAATGTTGTCATCGAGATACTTTCAGGCCTTGATGATAAGCATACATGTCAAGTGTGGGATTTTTTTTGGAGCATGTACCGTGGAGTTATTAAGCATATCCTTCATTCACGATATTGCTTTTAATGTCCACAGAGGCCATCAAAAATAAATAAAAATATATATATGTTTGGATAAGTCTGATGCCAGTGAACATTTTGAGTGGTGGAAACTAAAAGAATATTCATAAATGACTTAGTTATCACACTTAGAATGAGTTTACATTTTTTGTACAAAATACCGTATGTGGGGTATTTTTTTTTTATGCCTCAAGGGCTAGGTGGCGCTGCATATATAACTGAATGTTGTCATAGAGATAGCTTCAGGCCTTGACGATAAACATACATGTCAAGTTTGGGATTTTTTGGAGCATGTACCGGGGAGTTATTAAGCATATCCTTTTTCAGTGCGAAACACAAATTTTGATGCCCCGCCTTCATCATATAGTATTTCGAAAGGTCAAGATTTTTCCCCCTGTCGTTGGCTCAGGTCTTGACATGGTCCAGGTCAAGTCTTAACTCAGTCAGATGAAACGTGTAGGAGAAGTGGGCAAAAGTCTGCCCCCTGTGAATGTGAAAAAATTGTCAAAAATGGGACATTCAAAAATTCGTAGCTCACTTCCTGTTCATTTTAGCATATGGGTCCATTAGACTTTTTTGTAGGTCTTGGGCTCCCTCATACACCTAAAAATATTCGTCGTTCTTGCTTAAACGTACAACCGGGGCTGCTTCGTTAAAAACTTCTAGGGGGCGCTATTGAGTCATTTTTGTAAAAATAGCACAATCAACAATAAAATATTGCTCATTTTACCAGGCCAGATGTGTGTGCCAAGTTTCATGAGTTTCTGTGCATGTTTAGACCCTCAAAACTGGCGTTGTTTTCTTGGCGAACAGCACTTAGCCACACCCACAGCAATTCGCGAAAACTCACAAACTTCGTGTTGTGACATCATGAAGGCCGAAACCCTCATCTGAGCAAATATGAGGTAGGTCCAGTTAACGTGTTTGGAGAAAAATGTAGAAGAAAATTCGTAAGAAAAAAAATTGCCACTAGGTGGCGCGATCAGTTAGATGAAATATAAGTTCATAGATGTCTTTAGGGCTGGACTCTCATCAAATGTGTGAAATTTTGAGAAGATAGGATCATCTCGGTCAAGTTAATGCAGCTTTTATTTTCACGAAAAATCTTCAGACTTTGCGTCACCGTAGCGGCCACGCCCTTTGGCGAAAAGTTACAATATTCGGTGTGGGGCATAATCAACATCTTAAGGCTTTTCTGACCAATTTTCAAATGGATCCCTTCAACAAGCTCAGCACAGTAGCTAAAAACGTAAAGTATGACATTTATTGTAACCACTAGGTGGCGCTATATGTATAACTGAATTTTATCATATAGATGTTTTCAGGCCGTGACTATTACGTTGCCTGAGAAGTTTGAGATTTTTTGGAGCTTGAACATGGGAGTTATTAAGCATTTGGTCTTTCTGGACAAATGAAATTTTAAAGGCAATATTTGATGCCCCGCCCCCGTCATATAGTATTTCAAAAAGGCAAGATGTTTTGCCCAGTTGTTCTCTCAGGTCTTGAGATGATAAATGCCAAGTTTGAAGTCAATTGGATGAAAAATGTTTGCAAAGGGGGAAAAAGCATGACCACAGTCAATGTACCAAAATAGGCCAAAATTGGACATAAAAAAATTCATAGCTCACTTCCTGTTCATTTTAGCTACATGGTCCCAATAGACTTTTTTTTGCGTCTCGGGGTGCTACACGTGCCTGCCAATTTTTGTTGCTCTAGCTCAAACGTGCCGGGCTTGGTTTTTATTTTTCTACGCTAGGGGGAGCTATCGAGTCGCATTGTTATGACGACTTAATAATATCAAATTTTTCGCCGGGCCTGAGGAGTGTGCAAAGTTCGGTGAGTTTTCGTGAATGTTTAGGTACCCAAAATCGCGATCGTTTGCGGAGAATAAAGAAGAAGAAGAAGAAGAAGAAGAATAACTAGAGCTGCGAGCAGCTATAAAGGGCCCTCGCAGCCCGGGCCACGTTGGGGTCCTTGCACGTTGGGGTACTTGCACGTTGGGGTACTGGCACATTGGGGTACTGGCATATTGGAAGCAAAATTTCTTTGAAAATGGCATAATAAACGTTTACATTTAGAATATTTTTTTCCCAGTGTGTGTATCAAGCTCAACGGGTTTTGGTGATTGTTAAGACCTGCAAAAATCAGCGTCCTTTTTTATTTTTAGGCAATGAGTTGCCCTGATTGGTATTTTTTTGTAAAAGTGTATATACACATCATCGCTCGTTGTACTCATTGCACAATGTTACTTTTATTGTCCAAAGGGGCAATCAAAAATGAATAAAACAAAATGGAAACGTACATACGTTTGGATCGGTGTGAAGCCAGTGAACAATTTGAGTGGTGGAAACTAAAAAAATATTCATAAATGACTTAGTTATCACACTGAGAATGAGTGTACATTTTTTGTACAAAATACCGTATGTGGGGTATTTTTATTTTTTTTTTATATAAGCCTCAAGGGCTAGGTGGCGCTGTATTTATAACTGAATGTTGTCATAGAGATACCTTCAGGCCTTGATTATAAGCATACATGTCAAGTGTGGGATTTTTTTTGGAGCATGTACCGTGGAGCTATTAAGCATATCCTTCATTCACGATATTGCTTTTAATGTCCATAGAGGCTATCAAAAATAAATAAAAATATATATATGTTTGGATAAGTCTGATGCCAGTGAACATTTTGAGTGGTGGAAACTAAAAGAATATTCAGAAATGACTTCGTTATCACACTTAGAATGAGTGTACATTTTTTGTACAAAATACCGTATGTGGGGTATTTTTTTTTTATGCCTCAAGGGCTAGGTGGCGCTGCATATATAACTGAATGTTGTCATAGAGATAGCTTCAGGCCTTGACGATAAACATACATGTCAAGTTTGGGATTTTTTGGAGCATGTACCGGGGAGTTATTAAGCATATCCTTTTTCAGTGCGAAACACAAATTTTGATGCCCCGCCTTCATCATATAGTATTTCGAAAGGTCAAGATTTCCCCCCCTGTCGATGGCTCAGGTCTTGACATGGTCCAGGTCAAGTCTTAACTCAGTCAGATGAAACGTGTCGGAGAAGTGGGCAAAAGTCTGCCCCCTGTGAATGTGCAAAAATAGTCAAAAATGGGACATTCAAAAATTCGTAGCTAACTTCCTGTTCATTTTAGCATATGGGTCCAAGAGACTTTTCTGTAGGTCTTGGGCTCCCTCATACACCTAAAAATATTCGGCGTTCTTGCTTAAACGTACAACCGGGGCTGCTTCGTTAAAAACTTCTCGGGGGCGCTATTGAGTCATTTTTGTAAAAATAGCACAATCAACAATAAAATATTGCTCATTTTACCAGGCCAGATGTGTGTGTCAAGTTTCATGAGTTTCTGTGCATGTTTAGACCCTCAAAACTGGCGTTGTTTTCTTGGCGAACAGCGCTTAGCCACACCCACAGCAATTCGCGAAAACTCACAAACTTCGTGTTGTGACATCATGAAGGCCGAAACCCTCATCTGAGCAAATATGAGGTAGGTCCAGTTAACGTGTTTGGAGAAAAACGTAGAAGAAAATTCGTAAGAAAAAAAATTGCCACTAGGTGGCGCTATCAGTTAGATGAAATATAAGTCAGTAGATGTCTTTAGGGCTGGACTCTCATCAAATGTGTGAAATTTTGAGAAGATAGGATCATCTCGGTCAAGTTAATGCAGCTTTTATTTTCACGAAAAATCTTTAGACTTTGCGGCACCGTAGCGGCCACGCCCTTTGGCGAAAAGTTACAATATTCGGTGTGGGGCATGATCAACATCTTAAGGCTTTTCTGACCAATTTTCAAATGGATCCCTTCAACAAGCTCAGCACAGTAGCTAAAAACGTAAAGTATGACATTTATTGTAACCACTAGGTGGCGCTATATGTATAACTGAATTTTATCATATAGATGTTTTCAGGCCGTGACTATTACGTTGCCTGAGAAGTTTGAGATTTTTTGGAGCTTGAACATGGGAGTTATTAAGCATTTGGTCTTTCTGGACAAATGAAATTTTAAAGGCAATATTTGATGCCCCGCCCCCGTCATATAGTATTTCAAAAAGGCAAGATGTTTTGCCCAGTTGTTCTCTCAGGTCTTGAGATGATAAATGCCAAGTTTGAAGTCAATTGGATGAAAAATGTTTGCAAAGGGGGAAAAAGCATGACCACAGTGAATGTGCCAAAATAGGCCAAAATTGGACATTTAAATACTCATATCTCACTTCCTGTCTATTTTAGGGTACACACATCAAAGAGGTTTTTGTTCATCTGGATGTGCTACAGGTGCCACACAATTTTCATAGCCGTCGGACAATCGTAGCGGGCCAGGGATCTGTTTAACCTATGTAGGTGGCGCTATGGAGCCATTTTTCTGTTATCACCTATGGCGACTTTAAAATATCAAATTTTTCGCCAGGCCTGACGTGTGTGTAAAGTTTGGTGAGTTTTCGTTCACGTTTAGTGTCTCAAAAATGTGATTGTTTGCGGAAAAGAATAATAACAAACTAGAGCTGCGAGCAGCTATAAAGGGCCCTCGCAACCCGGGCCACGTTGGGGTATTGGCATGTTGGGGTACTGTCAAATAGGAAACCATCTAAATTTTAAACGTTTTTGCCATGCTTTGTGTTTGTAAAGTTTCATGGAAAGGCCAAAAATGATGCACAATTAACAAAATAAAATCAAAATGGATTGGCACATGGCTATATTGAATACTTTTTGAATATATTAGGCATGCCTGCCAATATTCACACATCTAGCTGAATCATATAATCGGAAAGACTTCATAAAAATGTCTAGAGGGCGCTATTGAAGCATTTATTGCAAATTTAATAGGAAATCTCTAAAATATTCATGCTTATGACAAGCCTGATGTGTGTGTAAAGTTTCATGAGTTTTTGCACATGTTTAGACCCCCCCAAAAAAAGCAGCATTTTACTTGGCAAACAATGCATCGCCATGAAACGGCGTGCGACAAAATAAATAACTTTCGATAACTTTGTATCTTAAACATCTTAAGATGAAGCACACCAAGTTTGAAGACAGTCGGATAAATTTTGTAGGAGGAGTTCGTTAAAATATGACCCCTAAAAAAGGCCACAAAAAATGGCTACAAATCCCAACGTAAATCAAAATGGCGGACTTCCTGTTTGGTTTAGCAGATGGTTCCAAGAGACTTTTTTGTACATCGTGGGCTCTTATGTATGCCTCTAAATTATCATAGCGCTAGGTGAAACGTACAACCGGGAATGCTTCGTTAAAGAGGAGTTTTTTACCTCAAAATGTGATGACCGGCCCCTACGGGACTTCCTGTTGGGTTTAGCACATGGCACCAAGAGACTTTTTTGTACATCGTGGGCTGTTAAATTTGTCTCCAAATTTTCGTAGCTCTAGCTGCTTCGTACAACTGGGAATGCTTCATTAAGAGGGAATTTTTTCCTTCGCAATCTGTGCATGCCACGGCAACAGCGTGCGACGAAATAAAAAGCTTTCAATAACTTTTCATCTTCAACATTTTAAGATGAATCACACCAAGTTTGGAGATGATCGGATAAACTCTGTAGGAGGAGTTCGTTAAAATAAGACCCCTATGAAATGGCCCAAAAAATGGCAACACGTTCCAAAGTAAATCAAAATGGCGGACTTCCTGTTCGGTTTAGCATATGGTTCAAAAAGAGTTTTTTGTACCTTGAGGGCTGTTACATATGTCTTCAAATGTTGGTAACTCTAGGTGAAATGTACAGCCGGGAATGCTTCATTAAATAAGAATTTTGAAACACAAAATTTGATGCCTCGCCTCTGGCGGACTTCCTGTTAGGTTTAGCATATGGTTCAAAAAGAGTTTTTTGTAGGTCATAGTCTGTTACATATGTGTACCAATTTTCGTAGCTCTAGATTAAACGTACAACCGGCAATGCCTCGTGAAGTAAGAATTTTTAAACTCTAAATTTGATGCGCCGCCGCCGTCATATAGTATATCAAAAACTTTTCATTTTTCACAATGATGTTGTCCCAGGTGTTGAGATGGTACATCCCAAGTTTGAAGTCAATCGGGTTAACCGTGTAGGAGAAGCGGGCAAAAGTATGACCCCTGTAAATGTGCAAAAATTGGCAAAAATTGGACATTTAAATACTCATACCTCACTTTCTGTCTATTTTAGGGTACACACTTCAAAGAGGTTTTTGTTCATTGGGATGTGCTACAGGTGCCACACAATTTTCATAGCCGTCGGACAATCGTAGCGGGACAGGGATCCGTTTAACCTATGTAGGGGGCGCTAAGGAGCCATTTTTCTGTTATCATGTATGGCGACTTTAAAATATAAAATTTTTCGCCAGGCCTGATGTGTGTGTAAAGTTTGGTGAGTTTTCGTTCACGTTTAGTGTCTCAAAAATGCGATTGTTTGCGGAGAAGAAAAAGAAGAATAATAAGAAGAATTCCTACAAAAACAATAGGGCCTCGCAGCGGCACCGCCGCCGCCGCTGCTCGGGCCCTAATAAGAATTCCTTCAGGAACAATAGGGACCTCGCAGCGGTCGCTGCTCGGGCCCTAATAATAATAATAATAATTCCTACAAAAACAATAGGGCCTCGCAGCGGCACCGCCTCCGCCGCTGCTCGGGCCCTAATAATAATAATAAGAATTCCTACAAAAACAATAGGGCCTCGCAGCGGCACCGCCGCCGCCGCTGCTCGGGCCCTAACTAGAGCTGCGAGCAGCTATAAAGGGCCCTCGCAGCCCGGGCCACGTTGGAGTCCTTGCACGTTGGGGTACTTGCACGTTAGGGTACTGGCACGTTGGGGTACTGGCATATTGGAAGCAAAATTTCTTTGAAAATGGCATAATAAACGTTTACATGTAGAATATTTTTTTTTGCCAGTGTGTATCAAGCTCAACGGGTTTTGGGGATTGTTAAGACCTGCAAAAATCTGCGTCCTTTTTTATTTTTAGGCAATGAGTTGCCCTGATTGGTATTTTTTGTAAAAGTGTATATATACATCATCGCTCGTTGTACTCATTGCACAATGTTACTTTTATTGTCCAAAGGGGCAATCAAAAATGAATAAAACAAAATGGAAACGTACATACGTTTGGATCGGTGTGAAGCCAGTGAACAATTTGAGTGGTGGAAACTAAAAGAATATTCATAAATGACTTAGTTATCACACTTAGAATGAGTTTACATTTTTTGTACAAAATACCGTGAAGGGCTAGGTGGCGCTGTATTTATAACTGAATGTTGTCATCGAGATACCTTCAGGCCTTGATTATAAGCATACATGTCAAGTGTGGGATTTTTTTTGGAGCATGTACCGTGGAGTTATTAAGCATATCCTTCATTCACGATATTGCTTTTAATGTCCACAGAGGCTATCAAAAATAAATAAAAATATATATATGTTTGGATAAGTCTGATGCCAGTGAACATTTTGAGTGGTGGAAACTAAAAGAATATTCATAAATGACTTAGTTATCACACTTAGAATGAGTTTACATTTTTTGTACAAAATACCGTATGTGGGGTATTTTTTTTTTGTGCCTCAAGGGCTAGGTGGCGCTGCATATATAACTGAATGTTGTCATAGAGATAGCTTCAGGCCTTGACGATAAACATACATGTCAAGTTTGGGATTTTTTGGAGCATGTACCGGGGAGTTATTAAGCATATCCTTTTTCAGTGTGAAACACAAATTTTGATGCCCCGCCTTCATCATATAGTATTTCGAAAGGTCAAGATTTTTCCCCCTGTCGTTGGCTCAGGTCTTGACATGGTCCAGGTCAAGTCTTAACTCAGTCAGATGAAACGTGTAGGAGAAGTGGGCAAAAGTCTGCCCCCTGTGAATGTGCAAAAATAGTCAAAAATGGGACATTCAAAAATTCGTAGCTAACTTCCTGTTCATTTTAGCATATGGGTCCAAGAGACTTTTTTGTAGGTCTTGGGCTCCCTCATACACCTAAAAATATTCGTCGTTCTTGCTTAAACGTACAACCGGGGCTGCTTCGTTAAAAACTTCTCGGGGGCGCTATTGAGTTATTTTTGTAAAAATAGCGCAATCAACAATAAAATATTGCTCATTTTACCAGGCCAGATGTGTGTGCCAAGTTTCATGAGTTTCTGTGCATGTTTAGACCCTCAAAACTGGCGTTGTTTTCTTGGCGAACAGCGCTTAGCCACACCCACAGCAATTCGCGAAAACTCACAAACTTCGTGTTGTGACATCATGAAGGCCGAAACCCTCATCTGAGCAAATATGAGGTAGGTCCAGTTAACGTGTTTGGAGAAAAACGTAGAAGAAAATTCGTAAGAAAAAAAAATGCCACTAGGTGGCACAATCAGGAAGATGAAATATAAGTTCGTAGATGTCTTTAGGGCTGGACTCTCATCAAATGTGTGAAATTTAGAGAAGATAGGATCATCTCGGTCAAGTTAATGCAGCTTTTATTGTCACGAAAAATCTTCAGACTTTGCGTCACCGTAGTGGCCACGCCCTTTGGCCAAAAGTTACAATATTCGGTGTGGGGCATGATCAACATCTTAAGGCTTTTCTGACCAATTTTCAACTGGAACCCTTCAACGAGCTCAGCACAGTAGCTAAAAACGTAAAGTATGACATTTATTCTTACCACTAGGTGGCGCTATATGTATAACTGAATTTAATCATATAGATGTTTTCAGGCCGTGACTATTACGTTGCCTGAGAAGTTTGAGATTTTTCGGAGCTTGAACATGGGAGTTATTAAGCATTTGCTCTTTCTGGACAAATGAAATTTTAAAGGCAATATTTGATTCCCCGCCCCCGTCATATAGTATTTCAAAAAGGCAAGATGTTTTGCCCAGTTGTTCTCTCAGGTCTTGAGATTATAAATGCCAAGTTTGAAGTCAATTGGATGAAAAATATTTGCAAAAGGGAAAAAAGCATGACCACAGTGAATGTGCCAAAATAGGCCAAAATTGGACATTAAAAAATTCATAGCTCACTTCCTGTACATTTTAGCTGCATGGTCCCAATAGACTTTTTTTTTTTTTTTTTTTTTGTGCGTCTCGGGGTGCTACACATGCCTGCCAATTTTCGTTGCTCTCGCTCAAACGTGCCGGGCTTGGTTTTTATTTTTCTACGCTAGGGGGCGCTATAGAGTCGCGTTGTTATGACGACTTCATAATATCAAATTTTTCGCCGGGCCTGAGGAGTGTGCAAAGTTTGGTGAGTTTTCATGAATGTTTAGGTCCTCAAAAATGCAATCGTTTACGGAGAATAATAATAATAATAATAATAATAATAATAATAATAATTCGAACGAAAAACAATAGGGACCTCGCAGCGGTCGCTGCTTGGGCCCTAATAATAATAATAATAATAATAATAATAATAATTTTTACAAAAACAATAAGGACCTCGCAGCGGTCGCTGCTGGGGCCCTAATGAGGAGGAGAATGGTAGTGGTAAAGGAGGGCCAGCGGACCGTGCCAAATCAAACATACAGATTATTCTGCCCGTCAGAAGTTTTAGTTTGAATTTGTGCAGTCTTTAAGCGCCCTCCTGTGGTTGCTAGGTTTCACACCAATCCAATGTGGCAGCACGGAACGCCGACACGTTCATTGTTACGCAGACTGTTGGATTTTATTAAAGGCCAATGAGCCCTGCTAGAGTTTTCATGCAAAGTACTGGTTGGGTTTTGATTGCCAGACTGTCGAATTGCCCATGTTAAATAATGTGCTTCTCAGATTGATTTTCTAATGTTTGATTATTTCTTTAGATGGTCAAGTAATTCCATTGGTGGAGTTGTCAGCCAAACAAGTAGCCTTTCACATCCCATTCGAGGTAGTGGAGAAGGTTTACCCCCCTGTGCCAGAACAACTCCAGCTTCGAATTGCATACTGGAGCTTCCCTGAAAATGTGGAGGATATCAGGTGAGTCCATTTAGTACAGTTAAAAAGTAGCATGCTAAACCTAACAGGAAGTCCGCCATTTTAATTAGGGCCCGAGCAGCGAATGCTGCGAGGTCTCTCTTGTTTTTGTAAGAATTCTTCTTCTTCTTCTTCTTCTTCTTCTTCTTCTTTATTCTCCGCAAACGATCGCATTTTTGAGGACCTAAACATTTACGAAAATTCACCAAACTTTGCAATCTCTTCGGGTCCGGCGAAAAATTTGATATTATGTTGTCATAACAACGCGACTCTATAGTGCCCCCTAGCGTAGAAAAATAAAAACCAAGCCCGGCCCGTTTGACCTAGAGCTACGAAAATTGGCAGGCACGTGTAGCACCCCGAGACGCACAAAAAAGTCAGTGGAAGCCATTTCCTAAAATGTACAGGAAGTGAGCTATGAATTTTTGAATGTCCAATTTTGGCCCATTTTGGCACATTCACTGTGGTCATGCTTTTTCCCCCTTTGCAAACATTTTTCATCCAGTTGACTTCAAACTTGGCATTTATCATCTCAAGACCTGAGACAACAACTGGGCAAAAAATCTTGACTTTTCGAAATACTATATGACGGGGGCGGGGCATCAAAAATTGCCTTTAAAATTTCATTTGTCCAGAAAGACAAAATGCTAAATAACTCCCATGGACAAGCTCCAAAAAAATCTCACCTAGTGGCAATTTTTTTTCTTACGAATTTTCTTCTACGTTTTTCTCCAACCACGTTTATTGGACCTACCTCATATTTGCTCAGATGAGGGTTTCGGCCTTCATGATGTCACAACACGAAGTTTGTGAGTTTTCGTGAATCGTTGTGGGCGTGGCTAAGCGCTGTTCGCCAAGAAAACAACGCCAATTTTGAGGGCCGAAAAATGCACAGAAACTCATGAAACTTGGTGCACACCTCTGGCCTGGCAAAATGAGCAATATTTTATCGTGGATTGTGCTATTTTTACAAAAAAGACTCAATAGCGCCCCCTAGAAATTTTTAACAAAGCAGCCCCGGTTGTACGTTTAAGCAAGATCTTTGGAAATTTTTAGGTGTATGAGGGAGCCCAAGACCTACAAAAAAGTCTCTTGGACCCATGTGCTAAAATGAACAGGAAGTGAGCTGCGAATTTTTGAATGTCCCATTTTTTACGATTTTAGCACATTTATATGGGGCATACTACACGTTTCATCCGACTGACTTCAGACTTGACCTGGACCATGTCAAGACCTGAGCCAACGACAAGGGGAAAAAATTTTTACTTTTCGAAATACTATATGATGAGGGCGGGGCATCAAAATTTGTGTTTCGCACTGAAAAAGGATATGCTTAATAACTCCTCGGTACATGCTCCAAAAAATCCCAGACTTGACATGTATGTTCATAGTCAAGGCCTGAAGCTATCTCTATGACAACATTCAGTTATATATGCAGCGCCACCTAGCCCTTGAGGCATGGAAAAAAAATACCCCACTTACGGTATTTTTACAAAAATTGTAAACTCATTCTCAGTGTGATAACTGTCATTTATGAATATTCTTTTACTATCCACCACTCAAAATGTTCACTGGCATCAGACCTATCCAAACATAGGTATTTTTTATTTAGTTTTATTTATTTTTGATAGCCTGAATGGACGTTAAAAGCAGTATCGTGAATGAAGGATATGCTTAATAACTCCCCGGTACATGCTTCAAAAAATCCCAATCTTGACATGTATATTTATAGTCAAGGCGTGAAGGTATCTCTATGACAAAATTCAGTTATAAATACAGCACCACCTAGTCCTTGAGGCATAAAAAAAAAAAAAAAAACTTATTCGGTATTCTGTACAAAATTTGTGAACTCCTTCTAAGTGTTAGAACTAAGTAATTTATGATGATACTTTTACTTTTTCCACTACTCAAGATGTTCACTGGTATCAGACCGATCCAAACCCATTGAGCTTGACACACACATCACACCTGGCAAAAAAAATCTACATGTAAAGGTTTATCATGCCATGTTAAAAGAAATTTTGCTCTTAATGTGCGAGTACCCCAACGTGCAAATACCCCAACGTGGCCCGGGCTGCGAGGGCCCTTAATAGCTGCTCGCAGCTCTAGTTAGGGCCCGAGCAGCGACTGCTGCGAGGTCCCTATTGTTTTTGTAAAAATTCTTCTTCTTCTTCTTCTTCTTCTTCATTCTTCATTCTTCATTAGGGCCCGAGCAGCGACCGCTGCGAGGTCCCTATTGTTTTTGTAAAAATTATTATTATTATTATTATTATTATTATTATTATTATTATTATTATTATTATTATTATTATTATTATTAGGGCCCGAGCAGCGACCGCTGCGAGGTCCCTATTGTTTTTGTAAAAATTATTATTAGGGCCCGAGCAGCGACCGCTGCGAGGTCCCTATTGTTTTTGTAAAAATTATTATTATTATTATTATTATTATTATTATTATTATTATTATTATTCTTCTTCTTCTTCTTCTTTATTCTCCGCAAACGATCGCGATTTTGGGTACCTAAACATTCACGAAAACTCACCAAACTTTGCACACTCCTCAGGCCCGGCGAAAAATTTGATATTATGAAGTCGTCATAACAACGCGACTCTATAGCGCCCCCTAGCATAGTAAAATAAAAACCAAGCCCGGCACGTTTGAGCTAGAGCAACGAAAATTGGCAGGCACGTGTAGCACCCCGAGACGCACAAAAAAAGTCTATTGGGACCATGTAGCTAAAATGTACAGGAAGTGAGCTATGAATTTTTTAATGTCCAATTTTGGCCTATTTTGGCACATTCACTGTGGTCATGCTTTTTCCCCCTTTGCAAACATTTTTCATCCAATTGACTTCAAACTTGGCATTTATTATCTCAAGACCTAAGAGAACAACTGGGCAAAAAATCTTGCCTTTTCGAAATACTATATGACGGGGGCGGGGCAGCAAATATTGCCTTTAAAATTTCATTTGTCCAGAAAGAGCAAATGCTGAATAACTCCCATGTACAAGCTCCAAAAAATCTCAAACTTCTCAGGCAACGTAATAGTCACGGCCTGAAAACATCTATATGACAAAATTCAGTTATACATATAGCGCCACCTAGTGGTTACAATAAATGTCATACTTTACGTTTTTAGCTACTGTGCTGAGCTCGTTGAAGGGATCCAGTTGAAAATTGGTCAGAAAAGCCTTAAGATGTTGATGATGCCCCACACCGAATATTGTAACTTTTCGCCAAAGGGTGTTGCCGCTACGGTGACGCAAAGTCTGAAGATTTTTCGTGACAAGAAAAGCTGCATTAACTTGACCGAGATGATCCTATCTTCTCAAAATTCCACACATTTGATGAGAGTCCAGCCCTAAAGACATCTACAAACTTATATTTCATCTAACTGATAGCGCCACCTAGTGGCATATTTTTTTCTTACGAATTTTCTTCTACGTTTTTCTCCAAACACGTTAACTGGACCTACCTCATATTTGCTCAGATGAGGGTTTCGGCCTTCATGATGTCACAACACGAAGTTTGTGAGTTTTCGCGAATTGCTGTGGGCGTGGCTAAGCGCTCTTCGCCAAGAAAACAACGCCAGTTTTGAGGGTCTAAACATGCGCAGAAACTCATGAAACTTGGCACACACATCTGGCCTGGTAAAATGAACAATATTTTATTGTTGATTGTGCTATTTTTACAAAAATAACTCAATAGCGCCCCCTAGGAATTTTTAATGAAGCAGCCCCGGTTGTACGTTTAAGCAAGATCTACGAAAATTCTTAGGTGTATGAGGGAGCCCAAGACCTACAAAAAAGTCTCTTGTACCCATATGCTAAAATGAACAGGAAGTGAGCTACGAATTTTTGAATGTCCCATTTTTTTCGATTTTTGCACATTCACAGGGGGCAGACTTTTGCCCACTTCTCCTACACGTTTCATCCGACTGAGTTAAGACTTGGCCTGGACCATGTCAAGACCTGAGCCAACGACAGGGGGAAAAATTTTGACTTTTCGAAATACTATATGATGAGGGCGGGGCATCAAAATTTGTGTTTCGCAATGAAAAAGGATATGCTTGATAACTCCCCGGTACATGCTCCAAAAAATCCCAAACTTGACATGTATGTTTATCGTCAAGGCCTGAAGTTATCTCTATGACAACATTCAGTTATATATGTAGCGCCACCTAGCCCTTGAGGCATGAAAAAAAAATACCCCACATACGGTATTTTGTACAAAAAATGTACACTCATTCTAAGTGTGATAACTAAGTCATTTATGAATATTCTTTTAGTTTCCACCACTCAAAATGTTCACTGGCATCAGACTTATCCAAACATATATATATTTTTATTTATTTTTGATAGCCTCTATGGACATTAAAAGCAATATCGTGAATGAAGGATATGCTTAATAACTCCACGGTACATGCTCCAAAAAAAATCCCACACTTGACATGTATGCTTATAATCAAGACCTGAAGGTATCTCTATGACAACATTCAGTTATAAATACAGCGCCACCTAGCCCTTGAGGCTTATATTAAAAAAAAGAAAAATACCCCACATACGGTATTTTGTACAAAAAATGTACACTCATTCTAAGTGTGATAACTAAGTCATTTATGAATATTCTTTTAGTTTCCACCACTCAAATTGTTCACTGGCTTCACACCGATCCAAACGTATGTACGTTTCCATTTTGTTTTATTAATTTTTGATTGCCCCTTTGGACAATAAAAGTAACATTGTGCAATGAGTACAATGAGCGATGATGTGCATATACACTTTTACAAAAAATACCAATCAGGGCAACTCATTGCCTAAAAATAAAAAAGGACGCTGATTTTTGCAGGTCTTAAGAATCACCAAAACCCGTTGAGCTTGACACACACACTGGCAAAAAAATATTCTACATGTAAACGTTTATTATGCCATTTTCAAAGAAATTTTGCTTCCAATATGCCAGTACCCCAACGTGCAAGGACCCCAACGTGCAAGGACCCCAACGTGGCCCGGGCTGCGAGGGCCCTTTATAGCTGCTCGCAGCTCTAGTTAGGGCCCGAGCAGCGACCGCTGCGAGGTCCCTATTGTTTTTGTAAAAATTATTATTAGGGCCCGAGCAGCGACCGCTGCGAGGTCCCTATTGTTTTTGTAAAAATTATTATTATTATTATTATTAGGGCCCGAGCAGCTACCGCTGCGAGGTCCCTATTGTTTTTTGATCGGATTATTATTATTATTATTATTATTATTATTATTATTATTATTATTATTATTATTATTCTCCGTAAACGATCACGATTTTGGGTACCTAAACATTTCCGAAAACTCACCAAACTTTGCACACTCCTCAGGCCCGGCGAAAAATTTGATATTATGAAGTCGTCATAACAACGCGACTCTATAGCGCCCCCTAGCATAGAAAAATAAAAACCAAGCCCGGCATGTTTGAGCTAGAGCAACGAAAATTGGCAGGCACGTGTAGCACCCCGAGACGAACAAAAAAGTCTATTGGGACCATGTAGCTAAAATGTACAGGAAGTGAGCTATGAATTTTTTAATGTCCAATTTTGGCCTATTTTGGCACATTCACTGTGGTCATGCTTTTGACCCCTTTGCAAACATTTTTCATCCAATTGACTTCAAACTTGGCATTTATCATCTCAAGACCTGAGAGAACAACTGGGGGAAAAATCTTGCCTTTTCGAAATACTATATGACGGGGGCGGGGCATCAAATATTGCCTTTAAAATTTCATTTGTCCAGAAAGAGCAAATGCTTAATAACTCCCATGTTCAAGCTCCAAAAAATCTCAAACTTATCAGGCAACTTAATAGTCACGGCCTGAAAACATCTATATGATAAAATTCAGTTATCCATGTAGCGCCACCTAGTGGTAACAATAATTGTCATACTTTACGTTTTTAGCTACTGTGCTGAGCTCGTTGAAGGGATCCAGTTGAAAATTGGTCAGAAAAGCCTTAAGATGTTGATCATGCCCCACACCGAATATTGTAACTTTTCGCCAAAGGGCGTGGCCGCTACGGTGCCGCAAAGTCTGAAGATTTCTCGTGACAACAAAAGCTGCATTAACTTGACCGAGATGATGCTATCTTCTCAAAATTTTACACAATTGATGAGAGTCCAGCCCTAAAGACATCTACAAACTTATATTTCATCTTACTGATAGCGCCACCTACTGGCAATTTTTTTTCTCACGATTTTTCTTCAATGTTTTTCTCCAACCATGTTAACTGGACCTACCTCATATTTGCTCAGATGAGGGTGTCGGCCTTCATGCTGTCACAACATGAAGTTTGTGAGTTTTCGCGAATCGCTGTGGGCGTGGCTAAGCGCTGTTCGCCAAGAAAACAACGGCAATTTTGAGGGCCTAAACTGCCACAGAAACACACGAAACTTGGCACACACAGCTGGCCTGGCAAAATGAGCAATTTTTTATCGTCGATTGTGCTATTTTTACAAAAATGACTCAATAGCGCCCCCTAGAAATCTTTAACGAAACAGCCCCAGTTGTACGTTTAAGCAAGAGCTACAAATTTTTTTAGGTGTATTAGGAAGCCCAAGACCTACAAAAAAGTCACTTGGACCCATATGCTAAAATGAACAGGAAGTGAGCTACGAATTTTTGAATGTCCCATTTTTGACGATTTTTGCACATTTACAGGGGGCATACTTTTGCCCACTTCTCCTACACGTTTCATCCGACTGACTTCAGACTTGACCTGGACCATGTCAAGACCTGAGCCAACGACAGGGGGAAAAATTTTGACTTTTCGAAATACTATATGATGAGGGCGGGGCATCAAAATTTGTGTTTCGCAATGAAAAAGGATATGCTTGATAACTCCCCGGTACATGCTCCAAAAAATCCCAAACTTGACATGTATGTTTATCGTCAAGGCCTGAAGTTATCTCTATGACAACATTCAGTTATATATGCAGCGCCACCTAGCCCTTGAGGCATGAAAAAAAAATACCCCACATACGGTATTTTGTACAAAAAATGTAAACTCATTCTAAGTGTGATAACTAAGTCATTTATGAATATTCTTTTAGTTTCCACCACTCAAAATGTTCACTGGCATCAGACTTATCCAAACATATATATATTTTTATTTATTTTTGATAGCCTCTATGGACATTAAAAGCAATATCGTGAATGAAGGATATGCTTAATAACTCCACGGTACATGCTCCAAAAAAAATCCCACACTTGACATGTATGCTTATAATCAAGGCCTGAAGGTATCTCTATGACAACATTCAGTTATAAATACAGCGCCACCTAGCCGTTGAGGCTTATATAAAAAAAATTAAAAAAATACCCCACATACGGTATTTTGTACAAAAAATGTACACTCATTCTAAGTGTGATAACTAAGTCATTTATGAATATTCTTTTAGTTTCCACCACTCAAATTGTTCACTGGCTTCACACCGATCCAAACGTATGTACGTTTCCATTTTGTTTTATTCATTTTTGATTGCCCCTTTGGACAATAAAAGTAAACATTGTGCAATGAGTACAACGAGCGATGATGTGTATATACACTTTTACAAAAAAATACCAATCAGGGCAACTCATTGCCTAAAAATAAATAAGGACGCTGATTTTTGCAGGTCTTAACAATCACCAAAATCCGTTGAGCTTGACAGACACTGGCAAAAAAAATATTCTACATGTAAACGTTTATTATGCCATTTTCAAAGAAATTTTGCTTCCAATATGCCAGTACCCCAACGTGCCAGTACCCCAACGTGCAAGTACCCCAACGTGCAAGGACCCCAATGTGGCCCGGGCTGCGAGGGCCCTTTATAGCTGCTCGCAGCTCTAGTTATTATTCTTCTTCTTCTTCTTCTTCTTTATTCTCCGCAAACGATCGCGATTTTGGGTACCTAAACATTCACGAAAACTCACCGAACTTTGCGCACTCTTCGGGCCCGGCGAAAAATTTGATATTATGAAGGCGTCATAACAACGCGACTCTATAGCGCCCCCTAGCGTAGAAAAATAATAACCAAGCCCGGCACGTTTGAGCTAGAGGAACGAAAATTGGCAGGCACGTGTAGCACCCCGAGACGCACAAAAAAGTCTATTGGGACCATGTAGCTAAAATGTACAGGAAATGAACTATGAATTTTTTAATGTCCAATTTTGGCCTATTTTGGCACGTTCACTGTGGTCATGCTTTTTCCCCCTTTGCAAACATTTTTCATCCAGTTGACTTCAAAATTGGCATTTATCATCTCAAGACCTGAGACAACAACTGGGCAAAAAACCTTGACTTTTTGAAATACTATATGACGGGGGCGGGGCATCAAATATTGCCTTGAAAATTTCATTTGTCCAGTAAGAGCAAATGCTTAATAACTCCCATGTTCAAGCTCCGAAAAATCTCAAACTTCTCAGACAACGTAATAGTCACGGCCTGAAAACATCTATATGATAAAATTCAGTTATACATATAGCGCCACCTAGTGGTAACAATAAATGTCATACTTTACGTTTTTAGCTACTGTGCTGAGCTCGTTGAAGGGATCCAGTTGAAAATTGGTCAGAAAAGCCTTAAGATGTTGATCATGCCCCACACCGAATATTGTAACTTTTCGCCAAAGGGCGTGGCCGCTACGGTGACGCAAAGTCTGAAGATTTTTCGTGACAATAAAAGCTGCATTAACTTGACCGAGATGATCCTATCTTCTCAAAATTTCACACATTTGATGAGAGTCCAGCCCTAAAGACATCTACGAACTTATATTTCATCTTACTGATAGCGCCACCTAGTGGCATTTTTTTTTTCTTACGAATTTTCTTCTACGTTTTTGTCCAAACACGTTAACTGGACCTACCTCAGATTTGCTCAGATGAGGGTTTCGGCCTTCATGATGTCACAACACGAAGTTTGTGAGTTTTCGTGAATTGCTGTGGGCGTGGCTAAGCGCTGTTCGCCAAGAAAACAACGCCGGTTTTGAGGGTCTAAACATGCACAGAAACTCATGAAACTTGGCACACACATCTGGCCTGGTAAAATTAGCAATATTTTAATGTTGATTGTGCTATTTTTACAAAAATGACTCAATAGCGCCCCCTAGAAAATTTTAACGAAGCAGCCCCGGTTGTACGTTTAAGCAAGAACGACAAATATTTTTAGGTGTATGAGGGAGCCCAAGACCTACAAAAAAGTCTCTTGGAACCATATGCTAAAATGAACAGGAAGTGAGCTACGAATTTTTGAATGTCCCATTTTTGATGATTTTTGCACATTTACAGGGGGCATACTTTTGCCCACTTCTTCTCCACGTTTCATCCGACTGAGTTAAGACTTGACCTGGACAATGTCAAGACCTGAGCCAACGACAGGGGGGAAAATCTTGACTTTTCGAAATACTATATGATGAGGGCGTGGCATCAAAATTTGTGTTTCGCAATGAAAAAGGATATGCTTGATAACTCCCCGGTTTATGCTCCAAAAAATCCCAAACTTGACATGTATGTTTATCGTCAAGGCCTGAAGTTATCTCTATGACAACATTCAGTTATATATGCAGCGCCACCTAGCCCTTGAGGCATAAAAAAAAAATACCCCACATACGGTATTTTGTACAAAAAATGTCAACTCATTCTAAGTGTGATAACTAAGTCATTTATGAATATTCTTTTAGTTTCCACCACTCAAAATGTTCACTGGCATCAGACTTATCCAAACATATATATATTTTTATTTATTTTTGATAGCCTCTGTGGACATTAAAAGCAATATCGTGAATGAAGGATATGCTTAATAACTCCACGATACATGCTCCAAAAAAAATCCCACACTTGACATGTATGCTTATAATCAAGGCCTGAAGGTATCTCTATGACAACATTCAGTTATAAATACAGCGCCATCTAGCCCTTGAGGCATATTATATAAATAAATAAAAAAAAACACATACGGTATTTTGTACAAAAAATGTAAACTCATTCTAAGTGTGATAACTAAGTCATTTATGAATATTCTTTTAGTTTCCACCACTCAAATTGTTCACTGGCTTCACACCGATCCAAACGTATGTACGTTTCCATTTTGTTTTATTCATTTTTGATTGCCCCTTTGGACAATAAAAGTAACATTGTGCAATGAGTACAACGAGCGATGATGTCTATATACACTTTTACAAAAAATACCAATCAGGGCAACTCATTGCCTAAAAATAAAAAAGGACGCTGATTTTTGCAGGTCTTAACAATCACCAAAACCCGTTGAGCTTGACACAGACTGGCAAAAAAAAAATTCTACATGTAAACGTTTATTATGCCATTTTCAAATAAATTTTGCTTCCAATATGCCAGTACCCCAACGTGCCAGTACCCTAACGTGCAAGTACCCCAACGTGCAAGGACCCCAACGTGGCCCGGGCTGCGAGGGCCCTTTATAGCTGCTCGCAGCTCTAGTTATTCTTCTTCTTCTTCTTCTTCTTCTTCTTCTTCTTCTTCTTTATTCTCCGCAAACGATCGCGATTTTGGGTACCTAAACATTCACGAAAACTCACCGAACTTTGCACACTCCTCAGGCCCGGCGAAAAATTTGATATTATTAAGTCGTCATAACAATGCGACTCGATAGCGCCCCCTAGCGTAGAAAAATAAAAACCAAGCCCGGCACGTTTGAGCTAGAGCAACAAAAATTGGCAGGCACGTGTAGCACCCCGAGACGCAAAAAAAAGTCTATTGGGACCATGTAGCTAAAATGTACAGGAAGTGAGCTATGAATTTTTTTATGTCCAATTTTGGCCTATTTTGGCACATTCACTGTGGTCATGCTTTTTCCCCCTTTGCAAACATTTTTCATCCAATTGACTTCAAACTTGGCATTTATCATCTCAAGACCTGAGAGAACAACTGGGCAAAACATCTTGCCTTTTTGAAATACTATATGACGGGGGCGGGGCATCAAATATTGCCTTTAAAATTTCATTTGTACAGAAAGAGCAAATGCTTAATAACTCCCATGTTCAAGCTCCAAAAAATCTCAAACTTCTCAGGCAACGTAATAGTCACGGCCTGAAAACATCTATATGATCAAATTCAGTTATACATATAGCGCCACCTAGTGGTTACAATAAATGTCATACTTTACGTTTTTAGCTACTGTGCTGAGCTTGTTGAAGGGATCCATTTGAAAATTGGTCAGAAAAGCCTTAAGATGTTGATTATGCCCCACACCGAATATTGTAACTTTTCGCCAAAGGGCGTGGCCGCTGCGGTGACGCAAAGTCTGAAGATTTTTCGTGAAAATAAAAGCTGCATTAACTTGACCGAGATGATCCTATCTTCTCAAAATTTCACACATTTGATGAGAGTCCAGCCCTAAAGACATCTATGAACTTATATTTCATCTAACTGATCGCGCCACCTAGTGGCAATTTTTTTTCTTACGAATTTTCTTCTACGTTTTTCTCCAAACACGTTAACTGGACCTACCTCATATTTGCTCAGATGAGGGTTTCGGCCTTCATGATGTCACAACACGAAGTTTGTGAGTTTTCGCGAATTGCTGTGGGTGTGGCTAAGCGCTGTTCGCCAAGAAAACAACGCCAGTTTTGAGGGTCTAAACATGCACAGAAACTCATGAAACTTGGCACACACATCTGGCCTGGTAAAATGAGCAACATTTTATTGTTGATTGTGCTATTTTTACAAAAATGACTCAATAGCGCCCCCTAGAAGTTTTTAACGAAGCAGCCCCGGTTGTACGTTTAAGCAAGAACGACGAATATTTTTAGGTGTATGAGGGAGCCCAAGACCTACAAAAAAAGTCTCTTGGACCCATATGCTAAAATGAACAGGAAGTGAGCTACGAATTTTTGAATGTCCCATTTTTGACAATTTTTGCACATTCACAGGGGGCAGACTTTTGCCCACTTCTCCTACACGTTTCATCTGACTGAGTTAAGACTTGACCTGGACCATGTCAAGACCTGAGCCAACGACAGGGGGGAAAATCTTGACCTTTCGAAATACTATATGATGAAGGCGGGGCATCAAAATTTGTGTTTCGCACTGAAAAAGGATATGCTTAATAACTCCCCGGTACATGCTCCAAAAAATCCCAAACTTGACATGTATGTTTATCGTCAAGGCCTGAAGCTATCTCTATGACAACATTCAGTTATATATGCAGCGCCACCTAGCCCTTGAGGCATAAAAAAAAAATACCCCACATACGGTATTTTGTACAAAAAATGTAAACTCATTCTAAGTGTGATAACTAAGTCATTTATGAATATTCTTTTAGTTTCCACCACTCAAAATGTTCACTGGCATCAGACTTATCCAAACATATATATATTTTTATTTATTTTTGATAGCCTCTGTGGACATTAAAAGCAATATCGTGAATGAAGGATATGCTTAATAACTCCACGGTACATGCTCCAAAAAAAATCCCACACTTGACATGTATGCTTATAATCAAGGCCTGAAGGTATCTCGATGACAACATTCAGTTATAAATACAGCGCCTCCTAGCCCTTGAGGCATAATATATATAAAAAAAAAACACACATACGGTATTTTGTACAAAAAATGTAAACTCATTCTAAGTGTGATAACTAAGTCATTTATGAATATTCTTTTAGTTTCCACCACTCAAATTGTTCACTGGCTTCACACCGATCCAAACGTATGTACGTTTCCATTTTGTTTTATTCATTTTTGATTGCCCCTTTGGACAATAAAAGTAACATTGTGCAATGAGTACAACGAGCGATGATGTATATATACACTTTTACAAAAAATACCAATCAGGGCAACTCATTGCCTAAAAATAAATAAGGACGCTGATTTTTGCAGGTCTTAACAATCACCAAAACCCGTTGAGCTTGACACACACTGGCAAAAAAAATATTCTACATGTAAACGTTTATTATGCCATTTTCAAAGAAATTTTGCTTCCAATATGCCAGCGTGGCCGCTACGGTGACCGAGATGATCCTATCTTCTCAAAATTTCACACATTTGATGAGAGTTAACCCGATTGACTTCAAACTTGGGATGTACCATCTCAACACCTGGGACAACATCATGGTAAAAAATCAAAAATTTTTGACAATACTATATGACGGCGGCGGGGCATCAAATTTAGAGTTTAATAATTCTTACTGAACGAAGCATTGCCGGTTGTACGTTTAATCTAGAGCTACGGAAATTGGTACACATATGTAACAGACTATGACCTACAAAAAACTCTTTTTGAACCATGTGCTAAACCTAACAGGAAGTCCACCATTTTGATTTACTTTGGAATGTGTTGCCATTTTTTTGGCCATTTCATAGGGGTCTTATTTTAACGAACTCCTCCTACAGTGTTTATCCGATCATCTTCAAACTTGGTGTGATTCATCTAAAGATGTTGAAGATGAAAAGTTATTGAAAGCTTTTTATTTCGTCGCACGCTGTTGTCGTGGCATGCACTGTTTGCAAAGGAAAAAAAATCTTCTTAAAGAAGCATTCCCAGTTGTACGAAGCAGCTAGAGCTACGAAAATTTGTAGACATATGTAACAGCCCAAGATGTACAAAAATGTCTCTTGGTGACCTGTGCTAAACCCAACAGGAAGTTCCCCAGGGGCCGGGCATCACATTTTGAGCTAAAAAACTCCTCTTTAACAAAGCATGCCCGGCTGTACGTTTCACCTAGACTTACCAAAATTTGAAGAGGTATGTAACAGCCCTGGAGGTACAAAAAACTCTTTTTGAACCATCTGCTAAACCAAACAGGAAGTCCGCCATTTTGATTTACGTCGGCATTTGTAGCCATTTTTTGTGGCCTTTCTTAGGGGTCATATTTTCATGAACTGCTCGTACAAAATTCATCCGACCGTCTTCAAACTTGGTGTGTTTCATCTTCAGATGTTTAAGATGCGAAGTTATCGAAAGTTTTTTATTTTGTCACATGCTGTTGCCATCGCGATACATTGTTTGCCAAGTAAAGTGCTGCTTATTTTTTTTGGTCTATACATGTGTGAAAACTCATGAAACTTTGCACACACATCAGACTTGTCATGAACATGAATTTTTAGAGATTTCTTGTGCAATTTGCAATAAATCGCGCCCTCTATACATTTTTATAGAGCATTTCCGATTGGATGATTCAAGCGCGAAATAACTAAAGATGACTTGACTTGACCTAGATTTGTGAAAACTCAGAGGCATACCTATTTGTCTAAGACCTACAAAAAGTATTCTGTAACCGTATGCTAAACCTAAAAGGAAGTCCGCCATTTTGAATTTATTTTTGGAATTGCACACCATATTTTGCGTTTTGATGAAACTTTGAACACACAAGGCTTGTCAAAAACATTTTAGATGGTCCTTGTCCTATTTGACAGTACCCCAACGTGCCAGTACCCCGACGTGCAAGTACCCCAACGTGGCCCGGGTTGCGAGGGCCCTTTATAGCTGCTCGCAGCTCTAGTTATTATTATTATTCTTCTCCGCAAACAATTGCATTTTTGAGACACTAAACGTGAACGAAAACTTTACACGCACATCAGGCCTGGCGAAAAATTTGATATTTTAAAGTCGCCATACATGATAACAGAAAAATGGCTCCATAGCGCCACCTACATAGGTTAAACGAATCCCTGTCCCGCTACGATTGTCCTACGGCTATGAAAATTGTGTGGCACCTGTAGCACATCCAGATGAACAAAAACCTCTTTGAAAGGTGTACCCTAAAATAGACAGGAAGTGAGGTATGATCATTTGAATGTCCAATTTTGGCCCATTTTTGCACATTTACAGGGGTCATACTTTTGCCCACCTCTCCTACACGGTTAACCCGATTGACTTCAAACTTGGGCTGTACCATCTCAACACCTGGGACAACATCATGGTAAAAAAAATCGAAAGTTTTTGACATATTATATGACGGGGGCGGGGCATCAAATTTAGTTTAAAAATTCTTACTTAACGAACCATTGCCGGTTGTACGTTTATTCTAGAGCTACGAAAATTTGTACACATATGTAACAGACTAAGACCTACAAAAAAGTCTGTTGGTACCATATGCTAAACCCAACAGGAAGTCCAACAGAGGCGGGGCATCAAATTTTGCGTTTCAAAATTCCAACGTAACGAAGCAATCCCGGCTGTACGTTTCACCTAGAGTGACCAAAATTTGAAGACATATGTAACAGCCCTCAAGGTACAAAAAACTCTTTATGAACCATGTGCTAAACCCAATAAAATCCCTCTTGTTTTTGTAAGAATTATTATTAGGGCCCGAGCAGCGGCGGCGGCGGTGCCGCTGCGAGGCCCTATTGTTTTTCAAGGAATTCTTATTATTCTTTTTCTTTGTTATTATTCTTTTCCGCAAACAATCACATTTTTGAGACACTAAACGTGAACGAAAACTCACCAAACTTTACACACACGTCAGGCCTGGCGAAAAATTTTATATTTTAAAGTCGCCATAGGTGATAACAGAAAAATGGCTCCATAGCGCCACCTACATAGGTTAAACGGATCCCTGACCCGCTATGAAAATTGTGTGGCACCTGTATCACATCCCGATGAACAAAAACCTCTTTGATGTGTGTACCCTAAAGTAGACAGAAAGTGAGGTATGATCATCTGAATGTCCAATTTTGGCCCAGTTTTGCACATTTACATGGATCATACTATTGCCCGCTTCTCCTACACGGTTAACCCGATTGACTTCAAACTTGGGCTGTACCATCTCAACACCTGGGACAACATCATGGTAAAAAATCAAAAAATTTTGACCTACTATATGACGGGGGTGAGGCATCAAATTTAGAGTTTCAAAACTCTTACTAAACGTAGTATTGCCGGTTGTACGTTTAACCTAGAGCTACGAAAATTGGTACACATATGTAACAGACTATGATCTACAAAAAAGTCTGTTGGTGCCATATGCTAAACCCAACAGGAAGTCCGCCAGAGGCGGGGCATCAAATTTTGCGTTTTAAAATTCTTACTTAAAGAAGCATTCCCGGCTGTACGTTTCACCTAGAGTTACCAAAATTTGAAGACATATGTAACAGCCCTCAAGGTACAAAAAACTCTTTTTGAACAATGCTAAACCTAACAGGAAGTCCGCCATTTTGATTTAATTTCGAACATGTTGCCATTTTTTTGGCCGTTTCATAGGGGTCTTATTTTAACGAACTCCTCCTACAGAGTTTATCCCATCATCTTCAAACTTGGTGTGATTCATCTTAAGATGTTGAAGATGAAAAGTTATTGAAAGCTTTTTCTTTCGTCGCACGCTGTTGCCGTGGCATGCACTTGTTTGCAAAGGAAAAAAATTCTTCTGAAGGAAGAATTCCCAGTTGTACGAAGCAGCTAGAGCTACGAAAATTTGTAGACATATGTAACAGCCCACAATGTACAAAAAAGTCTCTTGGTGCTATGTGCTAAACCCAACAGGAAGTCCCCCAGGGGCCGGGCATCACATTTTGAGCTAAAAAAACTCCTCTTTAACGAAGCATTCCCGGTTGTACGTTTTACCTAGAGTTACCAAAATTTGAAGACATATGTAACAGGCCTCGAGGTACAAAAAACTCTTTTTGAACCATATGCTAAACCTAACAGGAAGTCCGCCATTTTGATTTAATTTGGAACATGTTGCCATTTTTTTGGCCGCTTCATAGGGGTCTTATTTTAACCAACTCCTCCTACAGAGTTTATCCGATCATCTTCAAACTTGGTGTGATTCATCTTAAGATGTTGAAGATGAAAAGTTATTGAAAGCTTTTTATTTCATCGCACGCTGTTGCCGTGGCATGCACTTGTTTGCAAAGGAAAAAAATTCTTCTTAAGGAAGAATTCCCAGTTGTACGAAGCAGCTAGAGCTACGAAAATTTGTAGACATATCTAACAGCCCACAATGTACAAAAAGGTCTCTTGGTGCTATGTGCTAAACCCAACAGGAAGTCCCCCATTTAGTGCTAAAAAAAACCCTCCTCTTTAACGAAGCATTCCCGGTTGTACGTTTCACCTAGAGCTATGATAATTTGGAGGCATACATAAGAGCCCACGATGTACAAAAAAAGTCTCTTGGAACCATATGCTAAACCAAACAGGAAGTCTGACATTTTGATTTACTTAGGTATTTGTAGCCACTTTTTGGGGCCTTTTATAGGGGTCATATTTTCTGCAAAACTTATCACATCGTCTTCATTCTTTGGCATGTTTCATTTTAAGATATTTAAGATGAAAAGTTATTGAATTTTTTTATTTTGTCACACGCCTTTGCTGTAGCGATGCATTGTTTGCAAAGAATTTTTTTTTTAGAGAGTCTAAACATGGGCAAAAACTCACAAAATTTTGCACACAGATCAGATCTCTCACGAACATGAATATTTTATAATTTGTTGTGCAATTTGTAATAAATGGCTCAATAGCGCCTTCTAGATATTTTTATGAAGTATACCCGATTATATGGTTCAGCTAGATATGTGAATATTGGGAGGCATACCTATCAGCCTAATACTTCCAAAAATTATTCTATAGCCATGTGCCAATCCATTTTGATTTTATTTTAATTGTGCATCATTTTTGGCCTTCCATGAAACTTTGCAAACACAAAGCATGTCAAAAACATTTACAATTTAGACGGTTTCCTATGAAACAGTACCCCAACATGCCAGTACCCCGACATGCAAATACCCCAACGTGGCCCAGGTTGCGAGGGCCCTTTATAGCTGCTCGCAGCTCTAGTTATTCTTCTTCTTCTTCTTCTCCGTAAACGATCTCATTTTTGAGGGCCTAAACATTTACGAAAACTCACCAAACTTTGCAGTCTCTTCGTGCCCGGTGAAAAATTTGATATTATGTAGTTGTCATAACAACGCGACTCTATAGCGCCACCTAGTGTAGAAACATAAAAACCAATCCCGGCCCGTTTGAGCGAGAGCTACGAAAATTGGCAGGCACGTGTAGCACCCCGAGACGCACAAAAAAAGTCAGTGGAAGCCATTTCCTTTTTTTTTTTTTTTTTTTTTTTAAGAGCTCAGAATTGTTCATTCGGTAGTCTTACCGATTCAACGTCTTATCATCATTGCTCTTTTTTTTTTTTGTGTGTGTGTGTGCGTGCGTTTGCGTGTTTGCGTTTGCGTGCGTGCGTTTGCGTGCGTGCGTTTGCGTGCGTGCGTGCGCGCGCGTGCAAATACGTATAAATTTATACTCATTAATTCACCTAAAGCCTTATAAATATCCCATTACCCTTCGCCTTAACCAGGTACTTCAGAATCTTGCCAGAGTCGTGAGGTTTAAATGGTCAGGAGACCAGAGAAAAGGTCAGAAAAAAATAAAGAGAAAAGAAAGATAAATCAAAGTGAAATCCAGCACCGACCAAACACTTCCTGCCTTCCCCATGATTACAAAATCAAAGTCTTACGCCAACCCCGGAAGCCTCTAAATTCCAGCAAATTTAGCGAGATCTCAAGAGACCAGAGGAAAAACTAAAGAGAGGAAGGAGGGAAGGATCGATAAGGCAGAGTGAGATCCATAGAAGCCAGTACATCCAATCCATCAAAGTGAAATCCAGCACCAACAAAAACCCTCCTGCGTGGTTACAAAACCAGTCTTATACCAACCCCAGAAACCTCAAACTTCAAATAAATTGAGGAGATCTCAAGTGACCAGAGGAAAAACATAAGAGAGGAAGGAGGGAACGAAAGATAAAGCAAAGTGAGATCCACAGACACCAGCACCCACTGATTCAAGGGGCTGTGGGAGGGAGAGGCTACTTCTGTTGAGTTTCAGTAGATGCTGGTGCGACGGATCTGGCATGCATAAGGACCACCACCAAAGAAAGAAGCCGTCAACCGCGGTCCAGCAAAGCGAGCACCCCCCACCCCCCCACCCCAACCCCCCCCACCCCCCACCCCCGAAATCCCCAGGCCGCGGCAGCACCAAGGCCACCCCCAAGCCACCCGAGCGGACACCGGTCGGCGAGCCGACCCAGACGCCCGGAACACCCCAGCCCCGGCCCACACCCCCGAGCCCAAGGCCGCAGAACGAGGCCCAGCGGGCCCCCACAGCGCCCCACCGGTCCCCAGCCCCCATCCCCACACGACCCCCCCGCACCCCACCCAAACCCGCCACCCACCACGACCCAGGCCCCACCACCCCCGGCCCCCAAACCCCCGAACACACCCCGACCCCCAACACCCAACCCCCCACCCACCCATACCTCCACCCCCCCCAAACAAGCCGCAACCCGACGACCGCCAACCCCCCCGCGAACCCATTAAAATTGGGAGCAGGTGAGTCGGAGCAGAGGGAAAAAATTTCCCCTACTCCGACACACCCGCATCCCCCCCCCAAAAAAAGGAGGGACAAAGTGGTGGGGCAGGGACACAGATGGGGGGGACCACAGCGCTGCCAGACACTGCAGTCCATCCCCTCTGATGGCTCCCCGCCCCAACTCACCCCGCCCCTTGGACATGAAGTGCATTAAAATTGGAGGGCAGTTGAAGGGTGAAGACGGTGTTTCCACCCTTCCCCACCCCACCAAGAAATGTGTTGTGTGCCCTATGTGTATATTTACAAAGTGTATAGTGCAAAACTAGTGAAGTGAGTAAGAGGAGCGACCAGCGGGGCCTCACCCAACCCGGCGGGTGTAGGTGGCACGCCCGTCCCCCAGCATAGACCATATTTGTTTAAATCTTGATACTTGATTTTTATTTAAGGCAGAGATTTTTTCCATTGAGATATAATTTATTAGTAAGTTTAACCAATGGTCGATATTTAGAGATTGTTTATTTTTCCAATTGACAAGGATTATTTTTTTAGCAATAGTAAGGGCTATAAATATAGATTGGGATTGTTTACATGGTAGCTCAGTTATTGTTAAGTCACCTAGTAAACACAATCTTGGAGATAAAGGAAGCCTACAGTTAAATATATCAGCGAGCTTTTCCAAGATTTTAGTCCAGAAATGCAGCACTGGAGTACATGACCATAAAGCATGAAGATAAGTATCGGCAGTGTTTTGTGAGCACTGGAGACAAATGTCGGAGTCAGAGAGTCCCATTTTTTTCATCATATATTGTGTAATATATGTTCTATGAAGTATCTTATATTGGATAAGTTGCAAATTTGTCTGTTTGGTCATTTTAAATACATTTTCACAGATTTGGGTCCAAAAGTCTGGTTCCGGAACTATAGACAAGTCTTTTTCCCATTTTAAAGTCGGTAAATACGTTTTATTTGTGTATAAAAATAACTTATATATTTTTGATATTTTCTTTATTGTTGTTGGAGAAAGCTTTATAATATCTTTAGCTAAGACAGGCAGTTGGAGCGTATCCTGAAGTGTTGGGATTTGTTTCTTAACCATATTTTTAACTTGCAGATAATGTAAGAAATTACAATTTTTTATTTCATATTTCTGGACCAAGTTTGTATACGATATAAACTTATCTGAGAAAAGATGATGAAGGTGTGTAATTCCTTTCTGCTCCCATAAGCTTAAATGGAACGACTGATTATTACGTTGAAAGTCGGGGTTATGCCAAATGGGAGAGAGCCCACAGGGCGCCAATTGGGAGTTTGTAATTTCTAATGCCTTCCACCAGGCAGTCAGGGTGGCGGCTATCATTGGGTTTTTAAAACAATTATGTCGTTTTATTGATTTTGTAATAAAGAGTAAATCTAACAGTCTAAGATTATTACAATCCTTCTGCTCCAATTCCAACCAACAGTGAGTATCTCGGTTGGGTTGTGTCCATAGCACAAGATATTGTAGTTGATTAGCTATATAATAGTACATAAAGTTTGGTGCCTCTAAACCTCCTTTAGATTTACTTTCCTGAAGAGTAGATAGACTAATTTTAGCTTTTTTTTTATTCCAATAGAATTTTATGATAGCAGAGTCCAGCGATTGGAACCAGTTAGACGTAGGTTTAAATGGAATCATTGAAAATAAATAATTAATCTTTGGTCAAACTTTCATTTTTATAGTAGCTATCCGTCCTATTAAAGAGATCGGAAGATTATTCCAGCGCTCCAGATCACTACGGATACTATCCAATAATGGTAAAAAATTTAAAGAAGTTAATTCAGTTAACTTTGGTGAAATTTTAACACCTAAGTATTTTAAATTACCTGTAGGAAAGGAGTAGTGTGGATCCTGACTCGTAGGATTCCATGAATTTTCTGTGATAGGTAATAATGTTGATTTTATCCAGTTAATAGAGTGATCTGATAAGTGAGAGAATTTAGTTATTAAGTTAAATGCTTCCCCTAGCGAGATAGCAGGTTCTTCTAAATAGAGTAGTATATCATCGGCATATAGATTAATTTTATGTTCTATTGTCCCGGAGTGGATTCCTTGACGTCTATCCTGACGTATAGCTAATGCAAGCGGCTCAATAAATATAGCAAATAATAAAGGAGACATTGGGCACCCTTGTCTTGTACCTCTTTGTATAGTAAAACTCTGTGATGTAACCCATTAGTAGTAACTGTAGCTTTAGGAGAATCATATAATATTGAGACCCATTGAATGAATGACTCCCCGAAGCCGAATTTATTTAAGACAGCAAAGAGGAAGGACCAGTTAACTTTATCGAAGGCTTTTTCTGCATCCAGCGAAATAACAACTGCCTTTTTATCATACCGCTGTGACATACTAATCAAGTTAAAGAGCCTCCTAATATTATTAGTAGAATGACGACCTTTAATAAAACCTGTTTGATCGCTATGAATAATTGTCGAGATTACTGTCTCTAGTCGAGATGCCAAGGCCTTAGCGATAATTTTAATATCGGTATTAATTAGTGATATCGGTCGGTAACTTGACGGGAGGGTGGGGTCTTTTTCTGGCTTTAATAAAAGTTTAATTGCTGCTATATTCCTATCTTGACGTATATCACCCTTACTTTTAATTTCAGTTACTACTCTTAGAAATAATGGAGCAAACATTAACCAGAAATGTTTAAAAAATATAGCCGGATAGCCATCTGGACCAGGTGCTCTGCCATTAGGCATACTGTCTAAAGCACGATACAACTCATCTATAGTAAGCGGGGCATCTAGAATATCTTTATGTTCAATAGATAACTGAGGTATATTTAAGCTATTTAGGAATACCTCAATATGTTCAGGGTTAGGTCTATTAATTTCTGAGTATAGATTTCGATAATAGTTATAAAAAATATGGTTAATTTCTTTTGGTGATTGTGTGCATTCACCATTTATATCTTTAATAGCCGTTATAAGAGATTTTTCCCGATTCCGTTGAAGTTGATTTGCCAGGAATTTACCTGATTTATTATTATGTTCAAAATTATTATATCTCAACTGTTGTATTATAAACTCTGTCTTTTTAGATAACATGTTATCTAACTGTATTTTTATATTCTGTAGTTCTATCCATATTTGATTATTTGGGTTTAATGCATATTCATCCGTTAGTTGTTTAATTTTATCTTCCAGGTATTTTTCTAATTTTTGATCTTGTTCCTTTTTATAAGTTGAATATGATATAATTTTCCCTCTAATTACCGCTTTCCCTGCTTCCCAGAGAAGAGATGGAGATATATTTGGAGAGTCATTTATTTCCAAAAAATCTGCCCACTCTCTTCTAATAATTTTATCAAACTCTACGTCTTTCAGTAATGAGATGTTAAAACGCCATATCGGGGGAAGTTTAAAGGTAGAGTCAATTTGTAGAGTGAGAGAGACTGGTGCATGATCACTTATAATTATAGAATGTATTTTTATAGCAGTTTTATCAACAATAGAATTATTTGTAAGGAAAAAATCAATTCTTGAGAATGATCGGTGCACCGCAGAGAAGAAAGTAAATTCCTTCTTAGTTGGGTTTTGAAGTCCCAGCCATCGCTGAGGCCAAAATCCTCCATATATTCATCTATTACTTTAGCGGATCGTAATCGCCTTGTATATATCGTATTATTAGAACGATCTATTAATGGGTTTAAGACCGTGTTAAAATCACCTCCAATAATAATAGTAGAATTTGTTGCTAAATCGAGTAACCGAGAGAAAAATTCATGGAAAAAATCCGGGTCATCATTATTTGGGGCATATAAATTACCAATTGTATATACTTTATTAAATATAGTTACCTGGATAATAATATATCGGCCCTCTAAATCTGTTACTATATTATTTAGAGTAAAGAATAAATTCTTATGTATAAGTATAGAGACACCTCTTTGTCTACTATTATAGGAGGCAGAGTAAACTTGACTAAAATTTTTATCTATAAATAATTTTTCTTCTGATTTTTGTAAGTGGGTTTCTTTTTTTTTTTTTTTTTTTTTTTTTTTTTTTTTTTTTTTTTTTTTTTTTTTTTTTTTTTTTTTAAGAGCTCAGAATTGTTCATTCGGTAGTCTTACCGATTCAACGTCTTGTCATCATTGCTCTTTTCTTTTTTTTTTTTTTTTTTTTTTTTTTTTTTTTTTTCTTTTTTTGTGTGTGTGTATGTGTGCGTGCGTTTGCGTGCGTGCGTTTGCGTGCGTGCGTGCGTTTGCGTGTGTGCGTTTGCGTGCGTTTGCGTGCGTGCGTGTGCGTGCGTGCAAATACTTATAAATTTATACTCATTCATTCACCTAAAACCTTATAAATATCCCATTACCCTTCGCCTTAACCAGGTACTTCAGAATCTTGCCAGAGTCGTGAGATTTAAATGGTCAGGAGACCAGAGAAAAGGTCAGAAAAAAAAAGAAATAAAGAGAAAAGAAAGGTAAATCAAAGTGACATCCAGCACCGACCAAACACTTCCTGCCTTCCCCATGATTACAAAATCAAAGTCTTACGCCAACCCCGGAAGCCTCTAAATTCCAGCAAATTTAGCGAGATCTCAAGAGCCCAGAGGAAAAACTAAAGAGAGGAAGGAGGGAAGGATCGATAAGGCAGAGTGAGATCAATAGAAGCCAGTACATCCAATCCATCAAAGTGAAGTCCAGCACCAACAAGACCCCTCCTGCGTGGTTACAAAACCGGAGTCTTATGCCAACCCCAGAAACCTCAAACTTCCAATAAATTGAGATCTCAAGTGACCAGAGGAAAAACTAAAGAGAGGAAGGAGGGAAGGATAGATAAAGCAAAGTGAGATCCACAGACACCAGCACCCACTGATTCAAGGGGCTGTGGGAGGGAGAGGCAACTTCTGTTTGAGTTTCAGTAGATGCTGGTGCGATGGATCTGGCATGCATAAGGACCACCACCAAAGAAAGAAGCCGTCAACCGCGGTCCAGCAAAGCGAGCACCCCCCCCCCCCCCGGAATCCCCAGGCCGCGGCAGCACCAAGGCCACCCCCAAGCCACCCGAGCGGACACCGGTCGGCGAGCCGACCCAGACACCCGGAACACCCCCGCCCCAGCCCCGGCCCACACCCCCGAGCCCAAGGCCGCAGAACGAGGCCCAGCGGGCCCCCACAGCGCCCCACCGGTCCCCAGCCCCCATCCCCCCACGACCCCCCCGCACCCCACCCAAACCCGCCATCCACCACGACCCAGGCCCCACCACCCCCGACCCCCAAACCCCCGAACACACCCCGACCCCCAGCACCCAACCCCCCACCCACCCATACCTCCACCCCCCCCCCAAACAAGCCGCCCCCCCCCGACGGCCGCCACCCCCCCCCCCGCGAACCCGGCCCCCCGCGAGAACCCCCCACCCCCCCCGGAAACCGGCACCGGGCAGCAGCGCAGAGAGGGAAGATGTACCCACCCCACCTCCAGCCGCGCGAGATTTGCACAGCGGCGGGAGGGGGGAAGCAGAGGAGGAAGCACCAGGGGAGAAGGCGGAACACCAGAACACCGAGCCCGGTGGGGAGAGGCCCCGGTCGTCACGCCAGAGTACAAGTGACACCTAACCCTGTTACTGAGTCCGCCAGCTCGCCGACTGGCGAGCTCTACCCTACACCGTGAATGTGGCCCCACCCAGTGTATATACAAGTGTGTGCGTGTGGTGCATTAAAATTGGGAGCAGGTGAGTCGGAGCAGAGGGAAAAATTTTCCCCTATTCCGACACACCCGTATCCCCCCCCAAAAAATGAATATGTATATGTGTGGTGCATTAAAAAAGGGAATGGAGGGACAAAGTGGTGGGGCAGGGACACAAATGGGGGGGACCACAGCGCTGCCAGGCACTGCAGTCCATCCCCTCTGATGGCTCCCCGCCCCAACTCACCCCTCCCCTTGGACGTGAGGTGCATTAAAATTGGAGGGGAGTTGAAGGGTGAAGACGGTGTTTCCACCCTTCCCCACCCCACCAAGAAATGTGTTGTGTGCCCTATGTGTATATTTACAAAGTGTATAGTGCAAGCTAGTGAAGTGAGTAAGAGGAGCGACCAGCGGGGCCTCACCCAACCCGGCGGGTGTAGGTGGCACGCCCGCCCCCCAGCACCCCCACCCCCTGCCGCCCCCCACCTCATCCACCCGGCACCACAATGGGCGGACAGCCAGCGCAGCAGGGCTACCGGACAGCCCACCGGCCACCGGAGCCCGCCCGGGGCGCCAGGAGTTATACCGGAGTGGGGCAGGCCCCAAACCCTCGCCCGGCCCCCGGAGCCCGACGCCCGGGCCGGGGAGGGAGCCCCAGGCCCAGGGAGAGGGAGGGGGAGGGGCCGCAGGGCAGACAGGGAAGGGGGGGGGGGGGGCGGGGGAAGCGGGGAGAAGACGACAAGAAGGCGAAAGGGCGGCTGCAGGGCAGGAGGCGGGGGGGGAGAGGAGGAGGGAGGGCGACAAGGGAAAAGGGACCGGGAGGCAGAGGAGGATGGGCGGGAGGAGGCGAGGAGGGAGAGGCGACGGGGGGGAGGAAGGGGGAGGGGAGAGGGAACCACGGGGCACACCGGAGGCCCACCCACCCCGAACCGCGCCGCCGGGCACGGAGCAGCGGACCGCGCCGGGACGGCACCGCCCCGGGCACCAGGGGAAGCACCCCAACACCGCACCCCACAGGGGGCCCAGGGAGCGGCCAAGACGCAACCGCCACCGAGCAGACAACGGGGGGGGGGGGGGGGGGGGGGGCAGAACCACCCCCGCCCGACCACAGGGGACGGCGTCAAGAAAATTGACTAATTAGCATGCAGTAACACCAAGTGTTGATGCTTAGTGCCCACTAGAAATAGATCTTAAGGAGTTATTGAGTATAGTGTCGTATAGTGTGGTATGCTCGAGCCCACTAGCAGCAACTAGGTTCCTGACTATATAAAAATAAAAACAATCAGATACAAAATACCAAATACAGGAGCAGCGAAAACAGAAGTTGTAACGATGTGGTGGCTCTCGTTAACAGGCAGAATCTTGGCAGGATTAAGTTGCCAAATTGAGATTAAAATATTCTATGTACATAGACCATATTTGTTTAAATCTTGATACTTGATTTTTATTTAAGGCAGAGATTTTTTCCATTGAGATATAATTTATTAGTAAGTTTAACCAGTGGTCGATATTTAGAGATTGTTTATTTTTCCAATTGACAAGGATTATTTTTTTAGCAATAGTAAGGGCTATAAATATAGATTGAGATTGTTTACATGGTAGCTCAGTTATTGTTAAGTCACCTAGTAAACACAGTCTTGGAGATAAAGGAAGCCTACAGTTTAATATATCAGCGAGCTTTTCCAAGATTTTAGTCCAGAAATGCAGCACTGGAGTACATGACCATAAAGCATGAAGATAAGTATCGGCAGTGTTTTGTGAGCACTGGAGACAAATGTCGGAGTCAGAGAGTCCCATTTTTTTCATCATATATTGTGTAATATATGTTCTATGAAGTATCTTATATTGGATAAGTTGCAAATTTGTCTGTTTGGTCATTTTAAATACATTTTCACAGATTTGGGTCCAAAAGTCTGGTTCCGGAACTATAGACAAGTCTTTTTCCCATTTTAAAGTCGGTAAATACGTTTTATTTGTGTATAAAAATAACTTATATATTTTTGATATTTTCTTTATTGTTGTTGGAGAAAGCTTTATAATATCTTTAGCTAAGACAGGCAGTTGGAGCGTATCCTGAAGTGTTGGGATTTGTTTCTTAACCATATTTTTAACTTGCAGATAATGTAAGAAATTTCCCTTTTTTATTTCATATTTCTGGACCAAGTTTGTATACGATATAAACTTATTATCTGAGAAAAGATGATGAAGGTGTGTAATTCCTTTCTGCTCCCATAGGCTTAAATGGAACGACTGATTATTAAGTTGAAAGTCGGGGTTATGCCAAATGGGAGAGAGCCCACAGGGCGCCAATTGGGAGTTTGTAATTTCTAATGCCTTCCACCAGGCAGTCAGGGTGGCGGCTATCATTGGGTTTTTAAAACAATTATGTCGTCTTATTGATTTTGTAATAAAGAGTAAATCTGACAGTCTAAGATTATTACAATCCTTCTGCTCCAATTCCAACCAACAGTTAGTATCTCTGTTGGGTTGTGTCCATAGCACAAGATATTGTAGTTGATTAGCTAGATAATAGTACATAAAGTTTGGTGCCTCTAAACCTCCTTTAGATTTACTTTCCTGAAGAGTAGATAGACTAATTTTGGCTTTTTTTTTATTCCAATAGAATTTTATGATAGCAGAGTCCAGCGATTGGAACCAGTTAGACGTAGGTTTAAATGGAATCATTGAAAATAAATAATTAATCTTTGGTAAAACTTTCATTTTTATAGTAGCTATCCGTCCTATTAAAGAGATCGGAAGATTATTCCAGCGCTCCAGGTCACTACGGATACTATCCAATAATGGTGAAAAATTTAAAGAAGTTAATTCAGTTAACTTAGGTGAAATTTTAACACCTAAGTATTTTAAATTACCTGTAGGAAAGGAGTAGTGTGGATCCTGACTTGTAGGATTCCATGAATTTTCTGTAATAGGTAATAATGTTGATTTTGTCCAGTTAATAGAGTAATCTGATAAGTGAGAGAATTTAGTTATTAATTTAAATGCTTCCCCTAGCGAGATAGCAGGTTCTTCTAAATAGAGTAATATATCATCGGCATATAGATTAATTTTATGTTCTATTGTCCCGGAGTGGATTCCTTGGATCCGTCTATCCTGACGTATAGCTAATGCAAGCGGCTCAATAAATATAGCAAATAATAAAGGAGAAATTGGGCACCCTTGTCTTGTTCCCCTTTGTAAAGTAAAACTCTGTGATGTAATCCCATTAGTAGTAACTGTAGCTTTAGGAGAATCATATAATATTGAGACCCATTGAATGAATGACTCCCCGAAGCCGAATTTATTTAAGACAGCAAAGAGGAAGGACCAGTTAACTTTATCGAATGCTTTTTCTGCATCCAGCGAAATAACAACTGCCTTTTTATCATACCGCTGTGACATACTAATCAAGTTAAAGAGTCTCCTAATATTATTAGTAGAATGACGACCTTTAATAAAACCTGTTTGATCACTATGAATAATTGTCGAGATTACCGTCTCTAATCGAGATGCCAAGGCCTTAGCGATAATTTTAATATCGGTATTAATTAGTGATATCGGTCGGTAACTTGACGGGAGGGTAGGGTCTTTTTCTGGCTTTAATAAAAGTTTAATTGCTGCTATATTCATATCTTGACGTATATCACCTTTACTTTTAATTTCAGTTACTACTCTTAGAAATAATGGAGCAAACATTAACCAGAAATGTTTAAAAAATATAGCCGGAAAGCCGTCTGGACCAGGTGCTCTGCCATTAGGCATACTGTCTAAAGCACGATACAACTCATCTATAGTAAGCGGGGTATCGAGAATATCTTTATGTTCAATAGATAACTGAGGTATATTTAAGCATATTTATATATGTAAGTGGGTTTCTTGTAGGAGACAAATATCTGCCTTAAATTTTGAGAGATGGTCTAAAATTTTTATTCTTTTTGCCTGGGAGCGAGCGCCACACACATTCCAGGAGACCAGAACTAATTTCTGCATACAAGCAATATAGACTCAGTCTTATGTATACATCTATATAAGCTGCTTATTAATATTAACATATTGTGGGATAGCAAAAGAGTAATTAGGCAATTTATATAATTTATATAAAGAGAGAGATAGCAAGTAGATAAGTATAATAGTGAAGAAACGAGGGGGGGAAGTGAGTGTGAAGGAAATCTGTGGGGGATTCAACATAACAATACACCAGTAAATAGTGACCTAAGCGAGATTATTATTTTTATTATTATTATTATTTTTATTATTTTAAGAATATATTTTTATATTATTATTATTATTATCATTATTATTATTATTATAGCCTATACATGATATAAATTCATATTCTCAGTTTCGTAACCCATTATCCATACATATACATACATATACATACACATATATATACATATACATATATATACATATATACACATATACATACACATACATATACATACGTCAAATAATCACACAATACTCGGCTCTACCAATTATCAGTTAGAACAGCCAAGGGGTCGAGGTTGGGTTTCGGAATAGCTGGCCGTCGATATATAATTTATCAACGACCATCGAAGTCCGTTTACCCTCCTGTCTATTTTGTTTCATTATAGGAAACAGTACTTTTCGCCGCTCGTTTATCTCTCTTGGGAATTGATCATTCATCCCGAAAGATGTCCCTTTGAGCTCCCGTCCTTTACTTTTTACCAATTCTTTATGTTTAAAATGTTCGAACTTAGCAATAATAGGACGGGGCTTATTGCCCTTACGAGCTCCGAGCCGGTGTACACGGTGAAAAGAGATATTATTTACCATCTCCTGAGGGATCTTTAGCGATAATGTCATAAATTTTTTTATCTCGCCCTCTGGATTATCTGGGGTATTTTCGGATATACCTGAAAATATTAGATTTTCCCGCATACTACGGGATTGAACATCTAAGACCGTTTCCTTTAGCATTTTATTTTCCTTTTTAATCGTCTCCAACTCGGCTGTGACAGCGACGAGAGAGGAGCGTAGCTCGGAATTATCTCGTTGGAGATCGCTTACCTGTTGGCTAACGAATTCCAAACTTGCCTTTAATTCTTTGACGTCCTCGCGGATAAGACAGAGGACGTCAAGTTTTTTATTTATGGAATCCAGCATACTCACCGATACGTCGGCGGTTACTAAATCGTCCGTGTCTGTTGTCGAGTCATTTTTCCTTTTTTTCGAAGGATTATCACGACTAGCCGCCAGATCATCCATCGCGCAGCTATAAAAATAATCGTCAATAAAGCGTTCGAGGTCGTCCACACTGGATAATATTTCCGATCTTTTTTAGAGAAGAAAAAAATCGAATTTATCTAATCGTTAAATTCGGGTTTAATTAGAAATATAAAGCTAATTCTATTTTAGCAGCAGGACGCCGCCATGTTAGATTTTCCCAGTCTCGCTACCGGTCTCGCGATAGTCACAGCATCTCGCCATTTCCTAAAATGTACAGGAAGTGAGCTATGAATTTTTGAATGTCCAATTTTGGCCCATTTTGGCACATTCACTGTGGTCATACTTTTTCCCCCTTTGCAAATATTTTTCAGCCAGTTAACTTCAAACTTGCCGTGTATCATCTCAAGACCTGAGACAACAACTTGGCAAAATATCTTGACTTTTTGAAATACTATATGACGGGGGCGGGGCATCAAATATTGCCTTTAAAATTTCATTTGTCCAGGAAAAACAAAATGCTGAATAACTCCCATGTACAAGCTCCAAAAAATCTCAAACTTCGCATGCAACTTAATAGTCACGGCCTGAAAACATCTATATGACAAAATTCAGTTCTACATATAGCGCCACCTAGTGGTTACAATAAATGTCATACTTTACGTTTTTAGCTACTGTGCCAAGCTCTTTGAAGGGATCCAGTTGAAAATTGGTCAGACAAGCCTTAAGATGTTGATCATGCCCCACACCGAATATTGTAACTTTTCGCCAAAGGGCGTGGCCGCTACGGTGCCGCAAAGTCTGGTAATTTTTTGTGGCAATAAAAGCTGCTTTAACTTGACCCAGATGATCCTATCTTCTCAAAATTTCACACATTTGATGGAAGTCCAGCCCTTAAGACATCTATGTACTTATATTTCATCTTACTGATAGCGCCACCTACTAGCAATTTTTTTTCTTACGATTTTTCTTCAATGTTTTTCTCCAACCACATTAACTGCACCTACCTCATATTTGCTCAGATGAGGGTTTCGGTCTTCATGATGTCACAAAACGAAGTCTGTGAGTTTTCGCGAATCGCTGTGGGCGTGGCTAAGCGCTGTTCGCCAAGAAAACAACACCAATTTTGAGGGCCTCAACTGGCACAAAAACGCATGAAACTTGGCACACACATCTGGCCTGGCAAAATGAGCGATATCTTATCCTGGATTGTGCTATTTTTACAAAAATGACTCAATAGCGCCCCCTAGAAAATTTTAATGAAGCAGCCCCGGTTGTACGTTTAAGCAAGATCAAAGAAAATTTTTAGGTGTATGCGGGAGCCCAAGACCTACAAAAAAGTCTCTTGGACCCATGTGCTAAAATGAACAGGAAGTGAGCTACGAATTTTTGAATGTCCCATTTTTCACGATTTTAGTACATTTACAGGGGGCATACTTTTGCCCACTTCTCCTACACGTTTCATCCGACTGACTTCAGACTTGACTTGGGCTCTGTCAAGACCTGAGCCAACGATAGGGAGAAAAATCTTGACTTTTCAAAATACTATATGATGAGGGCGGGGCATCAAAATTTGTGTTTCGCAATGAAAAATGATATGCTTAATAACTCCCCGGTACATGCTCCAAAAAATCCCAAACGTGACATGTATGTTTATAGTTAAGGCCTGAAGCTATCTCTATGGCAACATTCAGTTATATATGCAGCGCCACCTAGCCCTTGAGGCATGAAAAAAAAATACCCCACTTACGGTATTTTTACAAAAATTGTAAACTCATTCTAAGTGTGATAACTAAGTCATTTATGAATATTCTTTTACTTTCCACCACTCAAAATGTTCACTGGCATCAGACCTAACCAAACATACATATTTTTGTTATTTAGTTTTATGTATTTTTGATAGCCTCTATGAACATTAAAAGCAATATCCTGAATGAAGGATATGCTGAATAACTCCCAGGTACATGCTCTAAAAAATCCCATACTTGAAATGTATATTTATAGTCAAGGCCTGAAGGTATCTCTATGATAAAATTCAGTTATATATGCAGCGCCACCTCGTCCTTGAGGCATAAAAAAAAAAAGCCTCACTTATTGTATTTTTACAAAAATTGTAAACTCATTGTAAGTGTGATAACTAAGTCATTTCTGAATATTCTTTTACTTTCCACCGCTCAATATGTTTACTGGCATCTGATAGATCCAAACATATGTATTTTTTTCTTTAGTTTCATTTTTTTTGATCGCCTCTATGGACAATAAAAGCAACATTGTGCAATGAGTACGAGCGATGATGTGTGTATATATACTTTTACGAAAAATACCAATCAGGGCAACTCATTGCCTAAAAATAAAAAAAGACGCTGATTTTTGCAGATCTTAACAATCACCAAAACCCATTGAGCTTGACACACTCATCACACCTGGCAAAAAAAGAAAAAAAAAATTCACATGTAATGGTTTATCATGCCATTTTCAAAGACATTCTGCTTCCAATGTGCCAGTACCCCAATGTGCAAGTACCCCAACATGCAAGTACCCCAGCGTGGCCCGGGCTGCGAGGGCCCTTTATAGCTGCTCGCAGCTCTAGTTAGGGCCCGAGCAGCGACCGCTGCGAGGTCCCTATTGTTTTTGTAAAAATTCTTCTTCTTCTTCGTCTTCTTCGTCTTCTTCTTCGTCTTCTTCTTCGTCTTCTTCTTCGTCTTCTTCTTCGTCTTCTTCTTCGTCTTCTTCTTCGTCTTCTTCTTCGTCTTCGTCTTCTTCTTCTTCGTCTTCGTCTTCTTCTTCTTCGTCTTCTTCGTCTTCGTCTTCGTCTTCGTCTTCTTCGTCTTCGTCTTCTTCTTCTTCTTCTTCGTCTTCGTCTTCGTCTTCTTCTTCTTCTTCTTCTTCTTCTTCTTCTTTATTCTCCGCAAACGATCGCGATTTTGGGTACCTAAACATTCACGAAAACTCACCGAACTTTGCACACTCCTCAGGCCCGGCGAAAAATTTGATATTATTAAGTCGTCATAACAATGCGACTCGATAGCGCCCCCTAGCGTAGAAAAATAAAAACCAAGCCCGGCACGTTTGAGCTTGAGCAACAAAAATTGGCAGGCACGTGTAGCACCCCGAGACGCACAAAAAAGTCTATTGGGACCATGTAGCTAAAATGTACAGGAAGTGAGCTATGAATTTTTTAATGTCCAATTTTGGCCTATTTTGGCACATTCACTGTGGTCATGCTTTTTCCCCCTTTGCAAACATTTTTCATCCAATTGACTTCAAACTTGGCATTTATCATCTCAAGACCTGAGAGAACAACTGGGCAAAACATCTTGCCTTTTTGAAATACTATATGACGGGGGCGGGGCATCAAATATTGCCTTTAAAATTTCATTTGTCCAGAAAGAGCAAATGCTTAATAACTCCTATGTTCAAGCTCCAAAAAATCTCAAACTTCTCAGGCAACGTAATAGTCACGGCCTGAAAACATCTATATGATAAAATTCAGTTATACATATAGCGCCACCTAGTGGTTACAATAAATGTCATACTTTACGTTTTTAGCTACTGTGCTGAGCTTGTTGAAGGGATCCATTTGAAAATTGGTCAGAAAAGCCTTAAGATGTTGATCATGCCCCACACCGAATATTGTAACTTTTCGCCAAAGGGCGTGGCCGCTACGGTGACGCAAAGTCTGAAGATTTTTCGTGAAAATAAAAGCTGCATTAACTTGACCGAGATGATCCTATCTTCTCAAAATTTCACACATTTGATGAGAGTCCAGCCCTAAAGACATCTACTGACTTATATTTCATATAACTGATAGCGCCACCTAGTGGCAATTTTTTTTCTTACGAATTTTCTTCTACGTTTTTCTCCAAACACGTCAACTGGACCTACCTCATATTTGCTCAGATGAGGGTTTCGGCCTTCATGATGTCACAACACGAAGTTTGTGAGTTTTCGCGAATTGCTGTGGGCGTGGCTAAGCACTGTTCGCCAAGAAAACAACGCCAGTTTTGAGGGTCTAAACATGCACAGAAACTCATGAAACTTGGCACACACATCTGGCCTGGTAAAATGAACAATATTTTATTGTTGATTGTGCTAATTTTACAAAAATGACTCAATAGCGCCCCCTAGGAATTTTTAATGAAGCAGCCCCGGTTGTACGTTTAAGCAAGATCTACGAAAATTTTTAGGTGTATGAGGGAGCCCAAGACCTACAAAAAAGTCTCTTGGACCCATATGCTAAAATGAACAGGAAGTGAGCTACGAATTTTTGAATGTCCAATTTTTGACGATTTTTGCACATTCACAGGGGGCAGACTTTTGCCCACTTCTCCCCCACGTTTTATCTGACTGAGTTAAGACTTGACCTGGACCATGTCAAGACCTGAGCCAACGACAGGGGGAAAAATCTTGACTTTTCGAAATACTATATGATGAAGGCGGGGCATCAAATTTTGTGTTTCGCACTGAAAAAGGATATGCTTAATAACTCCCCGGTACATGCTCCAAAAAATCCCAAACTTGACATGTATGTTTATTGTCAAGGCCTGAAGCTATCTCTATGACAACATTCAGTTATATATGCAGCATCACCTAGCCCTTGAGGCATAAAAAAAAAATACCCCACATACGGTATTTTGTACAAAAAATGTAAACTCATTCTAAGTGTGATAACTAAGTCATTTATGAATATTCTTTTAGTTTCCACCACTCAAAATGTTCACTGGCATCAGACTTATCCAAACATATATATATTTTTATTAATTTTTGATAGCCTCTGTGGACATTAAAAGCAATATCGTGAATGAAGGATATGCTTAATAACTCCACGGTACATGCTCCAAAAAAAATCCCACACTTGACATGTATGCTTATAATCAAGGCCTGAAGGTATCTCGATGACAACATTCAGTTATAAATACAGCGCCACCTAGCCCTTGAGGCTTATATAAAAAAAAAAACCCACATACGGTATTTTGTACAAAAAAATGTAAACTCATTCTAAGTGTGATGACTAAGTCATTTCTGAATATTCTTTTAGTTTCCACCACTCAAATTGTTCACTGGCTTCACACCGATCCAAACGTATGTACGTTTCCATTTTGTTTTATTCATTTTTGATTGCCCCTTTGGACAATAAAAGTAACATTGTGCAATGAGTACAACGAGCGATGATGTATATATACACTTTTACAAAAAATACCAATCAGGGCAACTTGTTGCCTAAAAATAAATAAGGACGCTGATTTTTGCAGGTCTTAACAATCACCAAAACCCGTTGAGCTTGACACACACTGGCAAAAAAAATATTCTACATGTAAACGTTTATTATGCCATTTTCAAAGAAATTTTGCTTCCAATATGCCAGTACCCCAACGTGCCAGTACCCTAACGTGCAAGTACCCCAACGTGCAAGGACCCCAACGTGGCCCGGGCTGCGAGGGCCCTTTATAGCTGCTCGCAGCTCTAGTTATTCTTCTTCTTCTTCTTCTTCTTCTTCTTCTTTATTCTCCGCAAACGATCGCGATTTTGGGTACCTAAACATTCACGAAAACTCACCGAACTTTGCACACTCCTCAGGCCCGGCGAAAAATTTGATATTATTAAGTCGTCATAACAATGCGACTCGATAGCGCCCCCTAGCGTAGAAAAATAAAAACCAAGCCCGGCACGTTTGAGCTAGAGCAACAAAAATTGGCAGGCATGTGTAGCACCCCGAGACGCACAAAAAAGTCTATTGGGACCATGTAGCTAAAATGTACAGGAAGTGAGCTATGAATTTTTTTATGTCCAATTTTGGCCTATTTTGGCACATTCACTGTGGTCATGCTTTTTCCCCCTTTGCAAACATTTTTCATCCAATTGACTTCAAACTTGGCATTTATCATCTCAAGACCTGAGAGAACAACTGGGCAAAACATCTTGCCTTTTTGAAATACTATATGACGGGGGCGGGGCATCAAATATTGCCTTTAAAATTTCATTTGTCCAGAAAGAGCAAATGCTTAATAACTCCCATGTTCAAGCTCCAAAAAATCTCAAACTTCTCAGGCAACGTAATAGTCACGGCCTGAAAACATCTATATGATAAAATTCAGTTATACATATAGCGCCACCTAGTGGTTACAATAAATGTCATACTTTACGTTTTTAGCTACTGTGCTGAGCTTGTTGAAGGGATCCATTTGAAAATTGGTCAGAAAAGCCTTAAGATGTTGATCATGCCCCACACCGAATATTGTAACTTTTCGCCAAAGGGCGTGGCCGCTACGGTGACGCAAAGTCTGAAGATTTTTCGTGAAAATAAAAGCTGCATTAACTTGACCGAGATGATCCTATCTTCTCAAAATTTCACACATTTGATGAGAGTCCAGCCCTAAAGACATCTACTGACTTATATTTCATCTAACTGATAGCGCCACCTAGTGGCAATTTTTTTTCTTACGAATTTTCTTCTACGTTTTTCTCCAAACACGTTAACTGGACCTACCTCATATTTGCTCAGATGAGGGTTTCGGCCTTCATGATGTCACAACACGAAGTTTATGAATTTTCGTGAATTGCTGTGGGCGTGGCTAAGCGCTGTTCGCCAAGAAAACAACGCCGGTTTTGAGGGTCTAAACATGCACAGAAACTCATGAAACTTGGCACACACATCTGGCCTGGTAAAATGAGCAATATTTTATTGTTGATTGTGCTATTTTTACAAAAATGACTCAATAGCGCCCCCTAGAAGTTTTTAACGAAGCAGCCCCGGTTGTACGTTTAAGCAAGAACGACGAATATCTTTAGGTGTATGAGGGAGCCCAAGACCTACAAAAAAGTCTCTTGGACCCATATGCTAAAATGAACAGGAAGTGAGCTACAAATTTTTGAATGTCCCATTTTTGACAATTTTTGCACATTCACAGGGGGCAGACTTTTGCCCACTTCTCCTACACGTTTCATCCGACTGAGTTAAGACTTGGCCTGGACCATGTCAAGACCTGAGCCAACGACAGGGGGAAAAATTTTGACTTTTCGAAATACTATATGATGAAGGCGGGGCATCAAAATTTGTGTTTCGCACTGAAAAAGGATATGCTTAATAACTCCCCGGTACATGCTCCAAAAAATCCCAAACTTGACATGTATGTTTATCGTCAAGGCCTGAAGCTATCTCTATGACAACATTCAGTTATATATGCAGCGCCACCTAGCCCTTGAGGCATAAAAAAAAAATACCCCACATACGGTATTTTGTACAAAAAATGTAAACTCATTCTAAGTGTGATAACTAAGTCATTTATGAATATTCTTTTAGTTTCCACCACTCAAAATGTTCACTGGCATCAGACTTATCCAAACATATATATATTTTTTTTTATTTTTGATAGCCTCTGTGGACATTAAAAGCAATATCGTGAATGAAGGATATGCTTAATAACTCCACGGTACATGCTCCAAAAAAAATCCCACACTTGACATGTATGCTTATAATCAAGGCCTGAAGGTATCTCTATGACAACATTCAGTTATAAATACAGCGCCACCTAGCCCTTGAGGCTTATATAAAAATAAATAAATAAATACCCCACATACGGTATTTTGTACAAAAAATGTACACTCATTCTAAGTGTGATAACTAAGTCATTTATGAATATTCTTTTAGTTTCCACCACTCAAATTGTTCACTGGCTTCACACCGATCCAAACGTTTGTACGTTTCCATTTTGTTTTATTCATTTTTGATTGCCCCTTTGGACAATAAAAGTAACATTGTGCAATGAGTACAACGAGCGATGATGTGTATATACACTTTTACAAAAAAATACCAATCAGGGCAACTCATTGCCTAAAAATAAAAAAGGACGCTGATTTTTGCAGGTCTTAACAATCACCAAAACCCGTTGAGCTTGATACACACACTGGCAAAAAAATATTCTACATGTAAACGTTTATTATGCCATTTTCAAAGAAATTTTGCTTCCAATATGCCAGTACCCCAATGTGCCAGTACCCCAACGTGCAAGTACCCCAACGTGCAAGGACCCCAACGTGGCCCGGGCTGCGAGGGCCCTTTATAGCTGCTCGCAGCTCTAGTTATTAGGGCCCGAGCAGCGATCGCTGCGAGGTCCCTATTGTTTTTGTAAAAATTATTATTATTATTATTATTCTTTATTCTCCGCAAACGATCGCGATTTTGGGTACCTAAACATTCACGAAAACTCACCGAACTTTGCGCACTCTTCGGGCCCGGCGAAAAATTTGATATTATGAAGTCGTCATAACAACGCGACTCTATAGCGCCCCCTAGCGTAGAAAAATAAAAACCAAGCCCGGCACGTTTGAGCTAGAGCAACAAAAATTGGCAGGCACGTGTAGCACCCCGAGACGCACAAAAAAGTTTATTGGGACCATGTAGCTAAAATGTACAGGAAATGAGCTATGAATTTTTTAATGTCCAATTTTGGCCTATTTTGGCACATTCACTGTGGTCATGCTTTTTCCCCCTTTGCAAACATTTTTCATCCAGTTGACTTCAAAATTGGCATTTATCATCTCAAGACCTGAGACAACAACTGGGCAAAAAACCTTGACTTTTTGAAATACTATATGACGGGGGCGGGGCATCAAATATTGCCTTTAAAATTTCATTTGTCCAGAAAGAGCAAATGCTTAATAACTCCCATGTTCAAGCTCCAAAAAATCTCAAACTTCTCAGGCAATGTAATAGTCACGGCCTGAAAACATCTATATGATAAAATTCAGTTATACATATAGCGCCACCTAGTGGTAACAATAAATGTCATACTTTACGTTTTTAGCTACTGCGCTGAGCTCGTTGAAGGGATCTAGTTGAAAATTGGTCAGAAAAGCCTTAAGATGTTGATCATGCCCCACACCGAATATTGTAACTTTTCGCCAAAGGGCGTGGCCGCTACGATGCCGCAAAGTTTGAAGATTTTTCGTGACAATAAAAGCTGCATTAACTTGACCGAGATGATCCTATCTTCTCAAAATTTCACATTTTTGATGAGAGTCCAGCCCTAAAGACATCTATGAACTTATATTTCATCTTACTGATAGCGCCACCTAGTGGCAATTTTTTTTCTTACGAATTTTCTTCTACGTTTTTGTCCAAACACGTTAACTGGACCTACCTCAGATTTGCTCAGATGAGGGTTTTGGCCTTCATGATGTCACAACACGAAGTTTGTGAGTTTTCGTGAATTGCTGTGGGCGTGGCTAAGCGCTGTTCGCCAAGAAAACAACGCCGGTTTTGAGGGTCTAAACATGCACAGAAACTCATGAAACTTGGCACACACATCTGGCCTGGTAAAATGAGCAATATTTTAATGTTGATTGTGCTATTTTTACAAAAATGACTCAATAGCGCCCCCTAGAAAATTTTAATGAAGCAGCCCCGGTTGTACGTTTAAGCAAGATCTCCGAAAATTTTTAGGTTTATGAGGGAGCCCAAGACCTACATAAAAGTCTCTTGGACCTATATGCTAAAATGAACAGGAAGTGAGGTACGAATTTTTGAATGTCCCATTTTTGATGATTTTTGCACATTTACAGGGGGCATACGTTTGCCCACTTCTTCTCCATGTTTCATCCGACTGAGTTAAGACTTGACCTGGACAATGTCAAGACCTGAGCCAACGACAGGGGGGAAAATCTTGACTTTTCGAAATACTATATGATGAGGGCGTGGCATCAAAATTTGTGTTTCGCAATGAAAAAGGATATGCTTGATAACTCCCCGGTACATGCTCCAAAAAATCCCAAACTTGACATGTATGTTTATCGTCAAGGCCTGAAGTTATCTCTATGACAACATTCAGTTATATATGCAGCGCCACCTAGCCCTTGAGGCATAAAAAAAAAAATACCCCACATACGGTATTTTGTACAAAAAATGTAAACTCATTCTAAGTGTGATAACTCAGTCATTTATGAATATTCTTTTAGTTTCCACCACTCAAAATGTTCACTGGCATCAGACTTATCCAAACATATATATATTTTTATTTATTTTTGATAGCCTCTATGGACATTAAAAGCAATATCGTGAATGAAGGATATGCTTAATAACTCCACGGTACATGCTCCAAAAAAAATCCCACACTTGACATGTATGCTTATAATCAAGGCCTGAAGGTATCTCTATGACAACATTCAGTTATAAATACAGCGCCACCTAGCCCTTGAGGCTTATATAAAAAAAAAATAAAATACCCCACATACGGTATTTTGTACAAAAAATGTACACTCATTCTAAGTGTGATAACTAAGTCATTTATGAATATTCTTTTAGTTTCCACCACTCAAATTGTTCACTGGCTTCACACCGATCCAAACGTATGTACGTTTCCATTTTGTTTTATTCATTTTTGATTGCCCCTTTGGACAATAAAAGTAACATTGTGCAATGAGTACAACGAGCGATGATGTGTATATACACTTTTACAAAAAAATACCAATCAGGGCAACTCATTGCCTAAAAATAAAAAAGGACGCTGATTTTTGCAGGTCTTAACAATCACCAAAACCCGTTGAGCTTGACACACACACTGGCAAAAAAATATTCTACATGTAAACGTTTATTATGCCATTTTCAAAGAAATTTTGCTTCAAATATGCCAGTACCCCAATGTGCCAGTACCCCAACGTGCAAGTACCCCAACGTGCAAGGACCCCAACGTGGCCCGGGCTGCGAGGGCCCTTTATAGCTGCTCGCAGCTCTAGTTCTTCTTCTTCTTCTTCTTCTTCTTCTTCTTCTTTATTCTCCGCAAACAATCGCGATTTTGGGTACCTAAATATTCACGAAAACTCACCGAACTTTGCACACTCCTCAGGTCCGGCGAAAAATTTGATATTATGAAGTCGTTATAACAACGCGACTCTATAGCGCCCCCTAGCATAGAAAAATAAAAACCAAGCCCGGCACGTTTGAGCTAGAGCAACGTAAATTGGCAGGCACGTGTAGCACCCCGAGACGCACAAAAAAGTCTATTTGGACCATATAGCTAAAATGTACAGGAAGTGAGCTATGAATTTTTTAATGTCCAATTTTGGCCTATTTTGGCACATTCACTGTGGTCATGCTTTTTCCCCCTATGCAAACATTTTTCATCCCATTGACTTCAAACTTGGTATTTATCATCTCAAGACCTAAGAGAACAGCTGGGCAAAAAGTCTTGCCTTTTCGAAATACTATATGACGGGGGCGGGGCATCAAATATTGCCTTTAAAATTTCATTTGTCCAGAAAGAGCAAATGCTGAATAACTCCCATGTACAAGCTCCAAAAAATCTCAAACTTCTCAGGCAACGTAATAGTCACGGCCTGAAAACATCTATATGACAAAATTCAGTTATACATATAGCGCCACCTAGTGGTTACAATAAATGTCATACTTTACGTTTTTAGCTACTGTGCTGAGCTCGTTGAAGGGATCCAGTTGAAAATTGGTCAGAAAAGCCTTAAGATGTTGATGATGCCCCACACCGAATATTGTAACTTTTCGCCAAAGGGCGTGGCCGCTACGGTGACGCAAAGTCTGAAGATTTTTCGTGACAATAAAAGCTGCATTAACTTGACCGAGATGATCCTATCTTCTCAAAATTTCACACATTTGATGAGAGTCCAGCTCTAAAGACATCTACTAACTTACATTTCATCTAACTGATAGCGCCACCTAGTGGCAATTTTTTTTCTTACGAATTTTCTTCTACGTTTTTCTCCAAACACATTAACTGGACCTCCCTCATATTTGCTCAGATGAGGGTTTCGGCCTTCATGATGTCACAACACGAAGCTTGTGAGTTTTCGCGAATTGCTGTGGGCGTGGCTAAGCGCTGTTCGCCAAGAAAACAACGCCAGTTTTGAGGGTCTAAACATGCACAGAAACTCCTGAAACTTGGCACACACATCTGGCCTGGTAAAATGAGCAATATTTTATTGTTGATTGTGCTATTTTTACAAAAATGACTCAATAGCGCCCCCTCGAAATTTTTAACGAAGCAGCCCCGGTTGTACGTTTAAGCAAGAACGACGAATATTTTCAGGTGTATGAGGGAGCCCAAGACCTACAAAAAAGTCTCTTGTACCCATATGTTAAAATGAACAGGAAGTGAGCTACGAATTTTTGAATGTCCCATTTTTGACGATTTTTGCACATTCACAGGGGGCAGACTTTTGCCCACCTCTCCTACACGTTTCATCCGACTGTTAAGACTTGGCCTGGACCATGTCAAGACCTGAACCAACGACAGGGGGAAAAATTTTGACTTTTCGAAATACTATATGATGAGGGCGGGGCATCAAAATTTGTGTTTCGCAATGAAAAAGGATATGCTTGATAACTCCCCGGTACATGCTCCAAAAAATCCCAAACTTGACATGTATGTTTATCGTCAAGGCCTGAAGTTATCTCTATGACAACATTCAGTTATATATGCAGCGCCACCTAGCCCTTGAGGCATGAAAAAAAAATACCCCACATACGGTATTTTGTACAAAAAATGTAAACTCATTCTAAGTGTGATAACGAAGTCATTTATGAATATTCTTTTAGTTTCCACCACTCAAAATGTTCACTGGCATCAGACTTATCCAAACATATATATATTTTTATTTATTTTTGATAGCCTCTATGGACATTAAAAGCAATATCGTGAATGAAGGATATGCTTAATAACTCCACGGTACATGCTCCAAAAAAAATCCCACACTTGACATGTATGCTTATAATCAAGGCCTGAAGGTATCTCTATGACAACATTCAGTTATAAATACAGCGCCACCTAGCCGTTGAGGATTATATAAAAAAAATAAAAAAAATACCCCACATACGGTATTTTGTACAAAAAATGTACACTCATTCTAAGTGTGATAACTAAGTCATTTATGAATATTCTTTTAGTTTCCACCACTCAAATTGTTCACTGGCTTCACACCGATCCAAACGTATGTACGTTTCCATTTTGTTTTATTCATTTTTGATTGCCCCTTTGGACAATAAAAGTAAACATTGTGCAATGAGTACAACGAGCGATGATGTGTATATACACTTTTACAAAAAAATACCAATCAGGGCAACTCATTGCCTAAAAATAAATAAGGACGCTGATTTTTGCAGGTCTTAACAATCACCAAAATCCGTTGAGCTTGACAGACACTGGCAAAAAAAATATTCTACATGTAAACGTTTATTATGCCATTTTCAAAGAAATTTTGCTTCCAATATGCCAGTACCCCAACGTGCCAGTACCCCAACGTGCAAGTACCCCAACGTGCAAGGACCCCAACGTGGCCCGGGCTGCGAGGGCCCTTTATAGCTGCTCGCAGCTCTAGTTAGGGCCCGAGCAGCGACCGCTGCGAGGTCCCTATTGTTTTTGTAAAAATTATTATTATTATTATTATTATTATTATTATTATTATTATTATTCTTCTTCTTTATTCTCCGCAAACGATCGCGATTTTGGGTACCTAAACATTCACGAAAACTCACCGAACTTTGCACACTCCTCAGGCCCGGCGAAAAATTTGATATTATTAAGTCGTCATAACAATGCGACTCAATAGCGCCCCCTAGCGTAGAAAAATAAAAACCAAGCCTGGCACGTTTGAGCTAGAGCAACAAAAATTGGCAGGCACGTGTAGCACCCCGAGACGCACAAAAAAGTCTATTGGGACCATGTAGCTAAAATGTACAGGAAGTGAGCTATGAATTTTTTTATGTCCAATTTTGGCCTATTTTGGCACATTCACTGTGGTCATGCTTTTTCCCCCTTTGCAAACATTTTTCATCCAATTGACTTCAAACTTGGCATTTATCATCTCAAGACCTGAGAGAACAACTGGGCAAAACATCTTGCCTTTTTGAAATACTATATGACGGGGGCGGGGCATCAAATATTGCCTTTAAAATTTCATTTGTCCAGAAAGAGCAAATGCTTAATAACTCCCATGTTCAAGCTCCAAAAAATCTCAAACTTCTCAGGCAACGTAATAGTCACGGCCTGAAAGCATCTATATGATAAAATTCAGTTATACATATAGCGCCACCTAGTGGTAACAATAAATGTCATACTTTACGTTTTTAGCTACTGTGCCGAGCTCGTTGAAGGGATCCAGTTGAAAATTGGTCAGAAAAGCCTTAAGATGTTGATCATGCCCCACACCGAATATTGTAACTTTTCGCCAAAGGGCGTGGCCGCTACGGTGACGCAAAGTCCGAAAATTTTTCGTGACAATAAAAGCTGCATGAACTTGACCGAGATGATCCTATCTTCTCAAAATTTCACACATTTGATGAGAGTCCAGCCCTTAAGACATCTACGAACTTATATTTCATCTTACTGATAGCGCCACCTAGTGGCAATTTTTTTTCTTACGAATTTTCTTGTACATTTTTCTCCAAACACGTTAACTGGACCAACCTCATATTTGCTCAGATGAGGGTTTCGGCCTTCATGATGTCACAACACGAAGTTTGTGAGTTTTCGCGAATCGCTGTGGGCGTGGCTAAGCACTGTTCGCCAAGAAAACAACGCCAGTTTTGAGGGTCTAAACATGCGCAGAAACTCATGAAACTTGGCACACACATCTGGCCTGGTAAAATGAACAATATTTTATTGTTGATTGTACTATTTTTACAAAAATGACTCAATAGCGCCCCCTAGAAATTTTTAACGAAGCAGCCCCGATTCTACGTTTAAGCAAGATCTACGAAAATTTTTACGTGTATGAGGGAGCCAAAGACCTACAAAAAAAGTCTCTTGGACCCATATGCTAAAATGAACAGGAAGTGAGGTACGAATTTTTGAATGTCCCATTTTTGACGATTTTTGCACATTTTCAGGGGGCATACTTTTGCCCACTTCTCCTACATGTTTTATCCGACTGACTTATGACTTGACCTGGACCATGCCAAGACCTGAGCCAACAACAGACGGAAAAATCTTGACTTTTGGAAATACTATATGATGAGCGCGGGGCATCAAAATTTGTGTTTCGCACTGAAAAAGGATATGCTTAATAACTCCCCGATACATGCTCCAAAAAATCCCAAACTTGACATGTATGTTTATCGTCAAGGCCTGAAGGTATCTCTATGACAACATTCAGTTATATATGCAGCGCCACCTCGCCCTTGAGGCAAAACAAAAAAATACCCCACATACGGTATTTTGTACAAAAAATGTAAACTCATTCTAAGTGTGATAACTAAGTCATTTATGAATATTCTTTTACTTTCCACCACTCAAAATGTTCACTGGCATTAGACTTATCCAAACATGTACTTTTTTTTAATTTATTTTTGATAGCCTCTAATGGACATTAAAAGCAATATCGTGAATGAAGGATATGCTTAATAACTCCACGGTACATGCTCCAAAAAAATCCCACACTTGACATGTATGTTTAGAGTCAAGGCTTGAAGGTATCCCTATGACAACATTCCATTATATATACAGCGCCACCTAGCCCTAGAGGCATAAAAAAAATACACCAACTTAACGGTATTTTTACAAAAAAAAAAAAAATCCACATGTCAAGGTTTATCATGCCATTTTCAAAGAAATTCTGCTTCCAATGTGCCGTACCTAAACTTGCCAGTACCCCAACGTGCCAGTACCCCAACGTGCAAGTACCCCAACGTGCAAGTACCCCAACGTGGCCCGGGCTGCGAGGGCCCTTTATAGCTGCTCGCAGCTCTAGTTATTCTTCTTCTTCTTCTTCTTCTTCTTCTTCTTTATTCTCCACAAACGATCACGATTTTGGGTACCTAAACATTCACGAAAACTCACCAAACTTTGCACACTCCTCAGGCCCGGCGAAAAATTTGATATTATGAAGTCGTCATAACAACGCGACTCTATAGCGCCCCCTAGCATAGAAAAATAAAAACCAAGCCCGGCACGTTTGAGCTAGAGCAACAAAAATTGGCAGGCACGTGTAGCACCCCGAGACGCACAAAAAAGTCTATTGGGACCATGTAGCTAGAATGTACAGGAAATGAGCTATGAATTTTTTTATGTCCAATTTTGGCCTATTTTGGCACATTCACTGTGGTCATGCTTTTTCCCCCTTTGCAAACATTTTTCATCCAATTGACTTCAAACTTGGCATTTATCATCTCAAGACCTGAGAGAACAACTGGGCAAAAAGTCTTGCCTTTTCGAAATACTATATGATGGGGGCGGGGCATCAAATATTGCCTTTAAAATTTCATTTGTCCAGAAAGAGCAAATGCTTAATAACTCCCATGTTCAAGCTCCAAAAAATCTCAAACTTCTCAGGCAATGTAATAGTCACGGCCTGAAAACATCTATATGATAAAATTCAGTTATACATATAGCGCCACCTAGTGGTGACAATAAATGTCATACTTTATGTTTTTAGCTACTGTGCTGAGCTCGTTGAAGGGATCCAGTTGAAAATTGGTCAGAAAAGCCTTAAGATGTTGATGATGCCCCACACCGAATATTGTAACTTTTCGCCAAAGGGCGTGGCCGCTACGGTGACGCAAAGTCTGAAGATTTTTCATGACAATAAAAGCTGCATTAACTTGACCGAGATGATCCTATCTTCTCAAAATTTCACACATTTGATGAGAGTCCAGCTCTAAAGACATCTACTAACTTACATTTCATCTAACTGATAGCGCCACCTAGTGGCAATTTTTTTTCTTACGAATTTTCTTCTACGTTTTTCTCCAAACACGTTAACTGGACCTACCTCATAGTTGCTCAGATGAGGGTTTCGGCCTTCATGATGTCACAACACGAAGTTTGTGAGTTTTCGCGAATTGCTGTGGGCGTGGCTAAGCGCTGTTCGCCAAGAAAACAACGCCAGTTTTGAGGGTCTAAACATGCACAGAAACTCCTGAAACTTGGCACACACATCTGGTCTGGTAAAATGAGCAATATTTTATTGTTGATTGTGCTATTTTTACAAAAATGACTCAATAGCGCCCCCTCGAAATTTTTAACAAAGCAGCCCCGGTTGTACGTTTAAGCAAGAACGACGAATATTTTTAGGTGTATGAGGGAGCCCAAGACCTACAAAAAAGTCTCTTGTACCCATATGCTAAAATGAACAGGAAGTGAGCTACGAATTTTTGAATGTCCCATTTTTGACGATTTTTGCACATTCACAGGGGGCAGACTTTTGCCCACTTCTCCTACACGTTTCATCCGACTGAGTTAAGACTTGGCCTGGACCATGTCAAGACCTGAGCCAACGACAGGGGGGAAAATTTTGACTTTTCGAAATACTATATGATGAGGGCGGGGCATCAAAATTTGTGTTTCGCAATGAAAAAGGATATGCTTGATAACTCCCCGGTACATGCTCCAAAAAATCCCAAACTTGACATGTATGTTTATCGTCAAGGCCTGAAGTTATCTCTATGACAACATTCAGTTATATATGCAGCGCCACCTAGCCCTTGAGGCATGAAAAAAAAATACCCCACATACGGTATTTTGTACAAAAAATGTAAACTCATTCTAAGTGTGATAACGAAGTCATTTCTGAATATTCTTTTAGTTTCCACCACTCAAAATGTTCACTGGCATCAGACTTGTCCAAACATATATATATTTTTATTTATTTTTGATAGCCTCTATGGACATTAAAAGCAATATCGTGAATGAAGGATATGCTTAATAACTCCACGGTACATGCTCCAAAAAAAATCCCACACTTGACATGTATGCTTATAATCAAGGCCTGAAGGTATCTCGATGACAACATTCAGTTATAAATACAGCGCCACCTAGCCCTTGAGGCATAATTATATTTTTTTTAAAAACACACAAACGGTATTTTGTACAAAAAATGTAAACTCATTCTAAGTGTGATGACTAAGTCATTTATGAATATTCTTTTAGTTTCCACCACTCAAATTGTTCACTGGCTTCACACCGATCCAAACGTATGTACGTTTCCATTTTGTTTTATTCACTTTTGATTGCCCCTTTGGACAATAAAAGTAACATTGTGCAATGAGTACAACGAGCGATGATGTGTATATACACTTTTACAAAAACATACCAATCAGGGCAACTCATTGCCTAAAAATAAAAAAGGACGCTGATTTTTGCAGGTCTTAACAATCACCAAAACCCGTTGAGCTTGACACACACACTGGCAAAAAAATATTCTACATGTAAACGTTTATTATGCCATTTTCAAAGAAATTTTGCTTCCAATATGCCAGTACCCCAATGTGCCAGTACCCCAACATGCAAGTACCACAACGTGCAAGGACCCCAACGTGGCCCGGGCTGCGAGGGCCCTTTATAGCTGCTCGCAGCTCTAGTTATTCTTTATTCGCCGCAAACGATCGCATTTTTGGATACCTAAACATTTCCGAAAACTCACCGAAATTTGCACACTCTTCGGGCCCGGCGAAAAATTCGATATTCTGATGTTGTCATAACAATGAGACTCTATAGCGCCCCCTAGCATAAAAAAATAAAAACCAATCCCGGCAAGTTTGACCTAGAGCTACGTAAATTGGCAGGCACGTGTAGCACCCCGGGACGCACAAAAAGTCAATTGGGACCATGTAGCTAAAATGTACAGGAAGTGAGTTATGAATTTCTGAATGTCCAATTTTGGTCCATTTTTGCACATTCACTGTGGTCATACTTTCCCCCCCTTTGCAAACAGTTTTCATCCGATTGGCTTTAAACTTGGCATGTATCATCTTAAGACCTGAGACAACAACTGGGCAAAATATCTTGACTTTTCGAAATACTATATGACGGGGGCGGGACATCAAAAATTGCCTTTAAAATTTCATTTGTCCAGAAAGACAAAATGCTTAATAACTCCCATGTACAAGCTCCAAAAAATCTCAAACTTCTCATGCAACTTAATAGTCACGGCCTGAAAACATTTATATGATAAAATTCAGTTATACATATAGCGCCACCTAGTGGTGACAATAAATGTCATACTTTACGTTTTTAGCTACTGTGCTCTTTGAAGGGATCCAGTTGAAAATTGGTCAAAAAAGCCTTAAGATGTTGATCATGCCCCACACCGAATATTGTAACTTTTCGCCAAAGGGCGTGGCCGCTACGGTGACGCAAATTCTGAAGATTTTTCGTGACAATAAAAGTTGCTTTAACTTGACCCAGATGATCCTATCTTCTCAAAATTTCACACATTTGATGAGAGTCCAGCCCTTAAGACATCTACGAACTTATATTTCATCTTACTTATAGCGCCACCCAGTGGCAAGTTTTTTTCTTACGAATTTTCTACAACGTTTTTATCCACGTTAACTGGACCTACCTCGTATTTGCTCAGAAGAACGTTTCGGCCTTCATGATGTCACAATACGAAGTTTGTGAGTTTTCGTGAATCGCTGTGGGCGTGGCTAAGCGCTGTTCGCCAAGAAAACAACGCCAATTTTGAGGGTCTAAACATGCACAGAAACTCATGAAACCTGGCACACACGTCTGGCCTGGTAAAATGAGCAATATTTTATCATGTATTGTACTATTTTTACAAAAATGACTCAATAGCGCCCCCTAGAAATTTTTAACGAAGCAGCCCTGGTTGTACATTTAAGCAACATTTTTGGAAATTTTTCGGTGTATGCGGGAGCCCAAGACCAACAAAAAAGTCTCTTGGACCCCTGTGCTAAAATGAACAGGAAGCGAGCGACGAATTTTTGAATGTCCCGTTTTTTACGATTTTAGCACATTTACAGGGGGCATACATTTGCCCACTTCTCCTACACGTTTCATCCAACTGACTTCAGACTTGACCTGGACCATGTCAAGACCTGAGCCAACGACAGGGGGAAAAATCTTGACTTTTCGAAATACTATATGATGAAGGCGGGGCATCAAATTTTGTGTTTCGCAATGAAAAAGGATATGCTTAATAACTCCCCGGTACATGCTCCCAAAAATCCCAAACTTGACATGTATGTTAATCGTCAAGGCCTGAAGCTATCTCTATGACAACATTCAGTTATATATGCAGCGCCACCTAGCCCTTGAGGCATGAAAAAAAAATACCCCACTTAGGGTATTTTTGCAAAAAATGTAAACTCATTGTGTTATAACTAAGTCATTTATGAATATTCTTTTACTTTCCACTACTCAAAATGTTGACTGGCATCAGACCTAACCAAACATACATATTTTTGTTATTTAGTTTTATTGATTTTTGATAGCCTCTATGGACATTAAAAGCAATATCGTAAATGAAGGATATGCTTAATAACTCCCAGGTACATGCTCCAAAAAATCCCATACTTGAAATGTATATTTATAGTCAAGGCCTGAAGGTATCTCTATGAAAAAATTCAGTTATAAATACAGCGCCACCTAGTCCTTGAGTCATAAAAAAAATGCCTCACTTACGGTATTTTTACAAAAATTGTAAACTCATTGTAAATATGACAACTAAGTCATTTATGAATATTCTTTTACTTTCCACCACTCAATATGTTCATTGGCATCAGACCGATCCAAATATATGAACTTTTTTATTTAGTTTCTTTTTTTTTTTGATCGCCTCTATGGACAATAAAAGCAACATTGTGCAATGAGTACGAGCGATGATGTGTCTATGTATTTTTGCAAAAAATACCAAATCAGGGCAACTCATTGCCTAAAATAAAAAAAGACGCTGATTTTTGCAGATCTTAAACAATCACCAAAACCCATTGAGCTTGACACACTCATAACACCTGGCAAAAAAAAAAAAAAAAAAAAATCCACGAAATGGTTTATCATGCCATTTTCAAAGAAATTCTGCTTCCAATGTGCCAGTACCCCATCGTGCAAGTTCGCCAACGTAGCCCGGGCTGCGAGGGCCCTTTATAGCTGCTCGCGGCTCTAGTTATTTTATTATCTTTAGTTAACCAAAATAACCTTTAATGGCACCTGTTTTTCGATACCCTACCTTCTTAATTTGACCATCTCCAAACATTTTTGTTTTGTTTATTTTATTTGAACTGAGTCAAATGTCATTTTTAGCATATGTCGCGGGCCACTGAAAAATGGATGGTGGGCCGCAAATGGCCGCCGGGCCGTAGTTTGGACACCACTGAACTAGATGCTGCTTTTTCCTTCTTTTTTTTCCCATGTGTCTATTTCCTCTGCAGGTTATATTCGTGCCTGGCAAATGGAAGTCCAGATGAGTTTCAACGCGGTGAGCACTTGCACCGGATCAGAGCTGTGAAAGACCCTCTGCAAATTGGTGAGTTGATTTGTCAGACTTAATCAACACTTACTCGTGATGCGGCTGAACCCTTGTTGTGAACTCTTGTTCAGTGTGCTGCATTCAGCAACTTTTTTTCAGGAGTGGCCCGTCACCTAACCACTAGTTTTTGAAGTTGCATGATAGAGCAACTCTGCAATTTCGAGCCAATCAGAATTCCCTGAAGCTTTTTACATGTAATTTTGAGTAAAATTGAGGATGAAGGCTGAGAGATTGAATGAACATTCTTAGAATAAATTGAATGACGTGGAATGACAATGAATGAAATGAAATGAAATGTACGATGACCTGGAATAAGCTGAACATGTTGTTGTAAAAATAAATAAAAATCTTCTCAAAATTTCACACAATTGATGAGAGTCCAGCCTGAAAGACATCTACAAACTTATATTTCATCTTATGATAGTGCCACATACTGGCAATTCTTTTTCTTACGATTTTTCTTCAATGTTTTTCTCCAACCACATTAACTGCACCTACCTCATATTTGCTCAGATGAGGGTTTCGGCCTTCATGATGTCACAACAAGAAGTTTGTGAGTTTTCGCGATTCGCTGTGGGCGTGGCTAAGCGCTGTTCGCCAAGAAAACGACAATTTTGAGGGCCTAAACCAGGGGTGTCAAACAAATGGGTTTAATCCGGCCCGCGACATGATTTTGTAAAGATAAAATAAAAAAAAAAAATAAAAATAAAAAAAAAATAAAAATGTAATGTCTAATTAATCAACCGGCCACAATCAAAACGTACAAATTTGTAATTTCACAAGCAGTCCTCAGATGAGTAATGCAACTTGAACGGGGAATCGTCATCCTGGATGTCTTTATTTTGCACTCAACTTAAACTTCTTTTTTTTTTTTTTTTTTTTTTTTTTTTAAATCATACACAGACATAAATGTGTTAAATTACTGGTAACACAAATAGATATGACAAGGATTAACGTGCTTATAACATTATTAACACCCATGCAATGCATTCTGGGAACAATATATATTGAAAACAGGTCAATTTAACACGTCCGGAATGTATACCGGCAAAGTGTTGCCGCGTTCCATTTGCATCCGTGTTATTTTTCGGAACAATATGATTACAAGATGAGCTCCGTAATTTAGGACTGGTCCACGAAAATATGCGTATCAATTATGGCAATTGTTTTTGAGCTATATACCGTTATTTTCCCGATGCGGCCCACTTGATAATATATTTTCCTCCATGCGGCCCCTGAGCTAACATGAGTTTGACACCCCTGGCCTAAACACACAGAAACACATGAAACTTGGCACACACATCTGGCCTGGCAAAATGAGCAATATTTTATCATTGATTGTGCTATTTTTACAAAAATGACTCAATAGCGCCCCCTAGAATTTTTAACGAAACAGCCCCAGTTGAACGTTTAAGCAAGAGCTACGAAAATTTTTAGGTGTATGAGGGATCCCAAGACCTACAAAAAAAGTCTCTTGGACCCATATGCTAAAATGAACAGGAAGTGAGCTACGAATTTTTGAATGTCCCATTTTTTACGATTTTAGCACATTTACAGGGGGCATACTTTTTCCCACTTCTCCTACACGTTTCATCCGACTGACTTCAGACTTGACCTGGGCCATGTCAAGACCTGAGCCAATGACACGGGGCAAATCTTGACTTTTCGAAATACTATATGATGAGGGCGGAGCATCAAATTTTGTGTTTCGCAATTCATGACATGCTCCAAAAAATCCCAAACTTGACATGTATGTTTATAGTCAAGGCCTGAATGTATCTCTATGACAATATTCAATTTTATATGCAGCGCCACCTAGCCCTTGAGGCATAACAAAAAAAAAATACCCCTCTTAGGGTATTTTTACAAAAATTCTAAACTCATTGTAAGTGTGGTAACTAAGTAATTTATGAATATTCTTTTACTTTCCACCACTCAAAATGTTCACTGGCATCAGACCTACCCAAATATACATATTTTTGTTATTTAGTTTTATTTATTTTTGATGGCCTCTAGCCAATAATAGCAATATCGTGAATGAAGTATATGCTTAATAACTCCCAGGTACATGCTCCAAAAATTCCCATACTTGAAATGTATATTTATAGTTAAGGCCTGAAGGTATCTCTATGACAAAATTCAGTTATAAATACAGCGCCAGCTAGTCCTTTAGGCATAAAAAAATGCCTCACTTACGGTATTTTTACAAAAATTGTAAACTCATTGCAAGTGTGATAACTAAGTCATTTATGAATATTCTTTTACTTTCCACCACTCAATATATTCACTGGCATCAGACCGATCTCAACATATGTACTTTCATTTCATTTTTTTTGTTCGCCTCTATGGACAATAAAAGCAACATTGTGCAATGAGTACGATGAGCGATGATGTGTATATGTACTTTTGCAAAAAATACCAATTAAGGGCACCTCATTGCCTAAAAATAAAAAAAGACGCTGATTTTTGCAGATCTTAACAATCACCAAAACCCATTGAGCTTGACACACTCATCACACCTGGCAAAAAAAAAAAAATCCACATTTAATGGTTTATCATGCCATTTTCAAAGAAATCCTGCTTCCAATGTGCCAGTACCCCAACGTGCAAGTACCCCAACGTGGCCTGGGCTGCGAGGGCCCTTTATAGCTGCTCGCAGCTCTAGTTTGGCTTTTATTTTCATATACAGTATTGAAAAAAAATGGTAGTGATAAACAGAACCGTTTAAAGGGACAGCAACATGAAAAATCAACTTTTTTTTAACTTTAATCATGTTAAAATGCTTATTCCTCACCAAAACCATGACAGAAGTGGTCATTCATTCTGCTCTCCAAGCACCAGCCCCTTCCAACCTGAGAAAACGAGCAAGTGCTCTCATTATGACATCACAAGGTGCGGACCTACCCCCACACCACCTCTGTGGACAAAACGCACGCCCACTTTCTCTGAGACCTTCATGTGATAGTGACAAAAGTAGCCTTTAACAACAAACATTCTGTCCAACTGAATTCTAAGCAGTCAGTTATCCTTCACATCTGCATTGCCAAAGTCCAATGACAATTGGCTGTCTTAAAATCCCACAGAGGTTCTGGGTGACACTTGTGTAAACTACAAGTAAAACTTTTGCACTGTTGAACGAATAGTATAGTGCAGTGGTGTCCAAACTACGGCCCGTGGGCCATTTGCGGCCCGCCATCGATTTTCCAGTGGCCCGCGACATATGCTAAAAATTACACTCCAATTGACGTTCAAATAAAATAAACAAAACAAAAATGTTTGGAGATGGTCAAATTAAGAAGAAAAACAGGTGCCATTAAAGGTTATTTTAGTTCACTAAAACTAATGAAAAAACTAAAACTAAAATTCAAAAATCAATATTGTTACCGAAATACAATAAAAACGAAAATGCTTTTTAAAAAACGAAAACTAACTGAAACTACATTTTATGTTTATAAAACTAACTATAATTATAGCAAAAATGCCTTTCGTTTTAGTCTTTAATTTAATGCATGAGCTTTTGGGGATGATTTTAAATGTGATTTTTTTGTAGATTTATTTTAATATAAACCAGAATAATGACGTTTGAAAAAGTGACATAATCTAGCGGCAGCCAATAGAAAAGCACCTTCATATGACATTGCTCCCATGGTGTTTTTTAAATATTGTGCACAAGTAATACACATTTAAAAAGGAAAAAAAACAAAATCAAAACTAATACAAATACTGAAACTAACAAATTAAACTAAAACTAAGAATTTTTAAAGAACTAAACTAAGAAAAACTAACAGAACCACCCTGAAAACGAATAAAAACTAGAAAAATTTCCGTGGAAATTTTGGATGCGACTGCTGACTCTTGCAAGGTGGAAAGCTGAATGCACTGAACAGTTTGCCAAATGTTGGTGTACTTTACCTCTCAGTCAGCAAGCGTATGGGACTTTTTGGCGTTTTTTTGGGGGGAATTGCGTCGCCATGGAAACTCGGAATTCCGAAAAAAAAAATGGTTTCCCGCCGAGTCAGATCGAGCCGCATCTTTTGATACCTCATTTCTGGCGGTACGTTCAACAGTTCGGGCCGCATTTTTTCTGAAAAATTCCGCTATTATAAACGCCGGGGCTGTTTTCTAGGATAGTAATATGTGCCTGCTTTGCTTCGCAAGCAGTAGCTTCTCTACTGCTTTGCTCCGCAGCAGTCACATAACTAACATAAAAAATTCCAAAACTATCACCCTACTGCCATATTACAAATAAATTGGTTTATATACTGTAGCATTTTTCTAAATATGCAAAAGCACAAATAAATTATTTGTACAATTTTTAGGAGTAAACAATTTCTCTTCATAACATTATGTGACCCTTGCGTCCTTCTGATTTTCTGTATGTGGCCCTCAAATGAAAAAGTTTGGACACCCTTAGTATAGTGGTTAGTGTGCTTTCTCTGTAAACAAAAAGTCACTGGTTCGAAACGAGCCCAGGTTTTTTTTCCTCCTCCTTTCCTCTCTCTTCTTCTCTCTCTTCCCCCCCTCCTACACGATTTCTTGCGGCAAGGAGCCGTTTTGTTTCAAATGTTTACTGAAGAACTGACTTGTGTCAAGTTGCGTGGCATACTTAGAGGAGTGCTCAAATGTAGAGCTACAACAGCAAACTGCAGTCGCGGTGTCGGTACCATATGTGTTCGGCCTGCCAGATCCATTCGGGGTCCTTCGCCTACAGATGACGTTAGGCTACAGGATTGGCTGAGACGTTTTACGCTACAGGATTGGCTGAGATGTCGACGATTGTGATTGGTGAGGCAACTTTACAGTGGTTGGAGGGAAAAGACAATTCGGAGGAGGTGAAACATGGACGCTTTTTACGAAGAAATTTATTATTTATCTAATGGGACTTATCACAGCCGCACTACTGGATCAAAATGTTCGGCGACCCGAAAGGCAAGGATTCGTAACGTGTCAAAATCACTCATCAATCATCATCAATCAGCATCAAACAATTACATCTTACCGTGGCTATTCTAATGTTTTGATCTCTGGTCTTCCCTTATCAAGGATTAAAGGTTTGCTGTGAAACCCTTTCAGACTTGTTTGTTGTTGTTTTGTGGATAAAGGAAGAAAATTCTGAACATATAAAGAAAAGTTGTGCATTCATTCATTAATGTGTCATTCATTGATTTGTTAATTTGTTAATGCATTTGACATCTTTAAAGAAAAAGTAAAATGTGGTACTGTAGTTAAGTTAACTTATGAGTTTCTTAATAAATGTTTTGACTTTACGGTAGTAGGCCATTACCTTTGATTAATATTTATATCAATAGTCCATGAGACACACATTCAGGTTACAAATAAATTCGTAGTTACCTAATAACCTGAGGCTGAGTACAGAACATATTGGTGAGGAAATGTCACATCTCAGGCAATAATTGCATCATTTCATTATCATCATTATAGTAATTATTTTCTGCAATACGCACGACCCTCCGCAACTCATAGTGCAGTGTCACCTCTGAGAAGACATTGGCAAGAAAATATTAAAGATGTAATTTAAATAAAATGTATGGGCTGAGATTGCAAAAACTTAAATAAACCTAAGTATAAGAGCAGGATACTTTAAGATTGAATAAATAATGAAATAGATTGAAAAAATACATTAGCTAAAATAAATATAAAAGAATGGAGGTAAAATAGAACATAAATGCAAAAAGTAAAACAAATATTTACTGAAATTAATTTACTGCGATGGGACGAAATATTGTCAGTTGACGTGCTAATGTGTTCCTATTATCATTACGACTGTTTTTGTGATGTATTGTGATACGTGAACAGCAAAATAAGGAAACCAAACCAACATGAACACATTTGACACTGCTCGCTTGCTGTACTGACATCATCGGCAAGCGCCTACCAGACGCGAAGGCCCCCGAATGGATCTGGCAGGCCGAACACATATGGTACCGACACCGGCAATCACAGGGGGAGAGGCGGGGTTTTACTGAACCGGACATTTTACTTTCGCGTTCCAAAACTAACCAGCAAAACACCGAAGATTTCATTCAAAATGACATCGCCATGGGGCCCTCTTGAGAATGGATGAGTAGTCGTGTCTCCCACATCTCCCGCAGACAAATTTTTTGATTTATACATTTTAGACCTTGTAACCGATCAAACTTTTGTTGGAACGACAGCTTTTGGGTGATTATCTTGCCTGATGAGTGGACAAATGCCTACGAAATCATCTCAACAGCAGAGTGGGAAGACACAACTTGGACTTGAACTCCCAAGGTAGCATTAGCACGGAAGCCGATACAAATGCTAACAACATGGATGCACTAGCTAATGCAGTTTCTGCCGTGCAATCATCTATCAACTCATTTCAGGAGGAGAACCGGGCCTCAATTGCCTCTTTGCATTCGTTTCTTAATGTCTATGGCCAGCGAATTACAGATGTGGAGGACGGTATGACGGAGTTCGACAAAAGGCTTGGCAGCATGGAAACTTCTCATGCTGTACTAGCAAAAGAAAATGAAGCGCTTGAAGGAGAAGCTAGCGTACTTGGAAAATTTCATCAGGCGGCAAAATATACGCATTGTGGGAATACCAGAAAATGTGGAGGGCCCATGACCATCGGAATTTATTTCCAAGCTTAAGTGACGTGCTTGTGGAAGATCACTTGGAGAAACTACCTTGGGTAGACCGCGCCCACAGAAGCCTGGCACACAAACAGAGAGATGGTGACAGCAGACCACAAGCGTTCATCGTCAAACTCTATCATTTTCAAAGCAAAGAGTTGATTCTACGCCTCGGCAGACAAACGGGGCCGCTCTTCTACAGTAGGGATGTGTAACAACTATGGCCGATGGCCCAATCCACCCTCTAATTTCTTTTTTAAAGTTTGCTTCTCCTAAAGCAAATTCTCTGCAGTCGCATAAATATTCCACTGCCCAGACAGGATCCAGGCTTGGTTAACTCTGCAGGTGGTCATCCAACCACCAACAAGGCTCTTTTGAAGCCGCTGACCAGGTGACAAAGGAATTTATGCGTATGCCGAAGGAGTGTATTCAAGCCGTCTTCTCGGAGCCCGAACAAATGGCTCCAATGATTTGGAACACACAAATGACCGATCAAAGGAATGTTCATGACTTCTTATCAATCACAAAGGGTATTCTGGCGCCTCGCCCTTCCTGGAACGTCTAGATGGAGCAACAGCACCGCCAAGTGGTGAAACTTGGAACTATCCTTAGTGACAATTCACATAAGTAACCGCATTTTACACATTTATACCATGATAATTCTTGACAGACAACTGAACTACGAATGATTCATGTTATATCTTTGTGTGTATGAACATCCTATTTCATTTGTACTCCATAAAGAATGAAAGATAATCAATATCTCTCAGTTCAGTCAGATTAGACAAGTAGAAGTTACCTCACAAGTTAGTTTATGATGCATTAATTACGATGTGTGTTAAACGGGTTGTGTGGGAAAACTGATTTGCCAGACTGACCAAATTTAATGCCAAATTATTAATCTCTTTAATAATTTTTTTCTTAAAGTCTGCCCGAGCGAGCAGACCCACTGAAGCCCCGCCCAAAGACTTTAAAAGGGCGAGGAGACCCTCGCTCATCCTCTTCCTCTTCCTGCCCTTCCGCCTCTTGTCTCTGGCTTCCAAGCCTCTTGCAAAACTCTCGTACACGACCTGCAAGTGTCCCAGCCTGCTCGAACTCTTTGTTCCAAGAAACTTGCCAACCACGTGGCCTTTTCTTTTCTGGCAGCAACCGTTGCCGAGAGCGGACCCTCGCTCCATGCCACGCCAAAGCAGGTGCAAACTGCAACGCTGACTAAAGACTCTTTTGCTTTTTTTAGGGCCCGAGCAGCGACCGCTGCGAGGTCCCTATTGTTTTTGTAAAAATTATTATTATTATTATTATTATTATTATTATTATTAGGGCCCGAGCAGCGACCGCTGCGAGGTCCCTCTTGTTTTTGTAAGAATTATTCTTCTTCTCCGTAAACGATCGCATTTTTGAGGGCCTAAACATTTACGAAAACTCACCAAACTTTGCAGTCTCTTCGGGCCCGGCGAAAAATTTGATATTATGTCGTGGCCATAACAATGCGACTCTATAGCGCCCCCTAGCGTAGAAAAATAAAAAACAATCCCGGCCCGTTTGACCTAGAGCTACGAAAATTGCCAGGCACGTGTAGCACCCCGAGACGCACAAAAAGGTCAGTGGAAGCCATTTCCTAAAATGTACAAGAAGTGAGCTATGAATTTTTGAATGTCCAATTTTGGCCCATTTTGGCACATTCACTGTGGTCATACTTTTTCCCCCTTTGCAAATATTTTTCAGCCAGTTGACTTCAAACTTGCCATGTATCATCTCAAGACCCAAGACAACAACTGGGCAAAATATCTTGACTTTTTGGAATACTATATGACGGGGGCGGGGCATCAAATATTGATTTTAAAATTTAATTTGTCCAGAAAGACAAAATGCTGAATAACTCCCATGAACAAGCTAAAAAAAATCTCAAACTTCTCACGCAACTTAATAGTCACGGCCTGAAAACATCTATATGATACAATTCTGTTATATATATAGCGCCACCTAGTGGTGACAATAAATGTCATACTTTACGTTTTTAGCTACTATGCCAAGCTCTTTGAAGGGATCCAGTTGAAAATTGGTCAGACAAGCCTTAAGATGTTGATCATGCCCCACACCGAATATTGTAACTTTTCGCCAACGGGCGTGGCCGCTACGGTGCCGCAAAGTCTGGTAATTTTTCGTGGCAATAAAAGCTGCTTTTACTTGACCCAGGTCATCCTATCTTCTCAAAATTTCACACATTTGATGAGAGTCCAGCCCCTAAGACATCTACGAACTTATATTTCATCTTACTGATAGCGCCACCTTCTGGCAATTTTTTTTCTTGCGATTTTTCTTCAATGTTTTTCTCTAACCATATTAACTGCACCTACCTCATATTTACTCAGATGAGGGTTTCGGTCTTCATGATGTCACAACACGAAGTTTGTGAGTTTTCGCGAATCGCTGTGGGCGTGGCTAAGCGCTGTTCGCCAAGAAAACAACACAAATTTTGAGGGCCTAAACCGGCATAGAAACGCATGAAACTTGGCACACACATCTGGCCTGGCAAAATGAGCGATATTTTATCCTGGATTGTGCTATTTTTACAAAAATGACTCAATAGCGCCCCCTAGAAAATTTTAATGAAGCAGCCCCGGTTGTACGTTTAAGCAAGATCTACGAAAATTTTTAGGTGTATGAGGGAGCCCAAGACCTACAAAAAAAGTCTCTTGGACCCATATGCTAAAATGAACAGGAAGTGAGCTACGAATTTTCGAATGTCCCATTTTTTACGATTTTAGCACATTTACAGGGGGCATACTTTTGCCCACTTCTCCTACACGTTTCATCCGACTGACTTCAGACTTGACCTGGGCTATGTCAAGACCTGAGCCAACGACAGGGAGAAAAATCTTGACTTTTCTAAATACTATATGATGAGGGCGGGGCATCAAAATTTGTGTTTCGCAATGAAAAATGATATGCTTAATAACTCTCCGGTAAATGCTCCAAAAAATCCCAAACTTGACATGTATCTTTATAGTCAAGGCCTGAAGCTATCTCTATGACAACATTCAGTTATATATGCAGCGCCACCTAGCCCTTGAGGCATGAAAAAAAAATACCCCACTTATGGTATTTTTACAAAAATTGTAAACTCATTCTCAGTGTGATCATGAAGTAATTTATTAATATTCTTTTACTTTCCACCACTCAAAATGTTCACTGGCATCAGACCTAACCAAACATACATATTTTTGTCATTTAGTTTTATGTATTTTTGATAGCCTCTATGGACATTAAAAGCAATATCGTGAATGAAGGCTATGCTTAATAACTCCCAGGTACATGCTCCAAAAAATCCCATACTTGAAATGTATATTTATAGTCAAGGCCTGAAGGTATCTCGATGACAAAATTCAGTTATAAATACAGCGCCACCTAGTCCTTGAGGCATAAAAAAAAAATGCCTCACTTACGGTATTTTTGCAAAAATTGTAAACTCATTGTAAATATGATAACTAAGTCATTTATGAATATTCTTTTACTTTCCACCACTCAATGTGTTCACTGGCATCAGACCGATCCAAACATATGTACTTTTTTTATTTAGTTTCATTTTCTTTGATCGCCTCTATGGACAATAAAAGCAACATTGTGCAATGAGTACGAGCGATGATGTGTGTATACATACTTTTACGAAAAATACCAATCAGGGCAACTCATTGCCTAAAAATAAAAAAAGACGCTGATTTTTGCAGATCTTAACAATCACCAAAACCCATTGAGCTTGACACACTCATCACACCTGGCAAAAAATAAATAAATCCACGTTTATCATGCCATTTTCAAAGAAATTCTGCTTCCAATGTGCCAGTACCCCAACGTGCAAGTACCCCAACGTGGCCCGGGCTGCGAGGGCCCTTTATAGCTGCTCGCAGCTCTAGTCATTATTAGGGCCCGAGCAGCGACCGCTGCGAGGTCCCTATTGTTTTTGTAAAAATTATTATTATTATTATTATTATTATTATTATTATTATTATTATTCTTTATTCTCCGCAAACGATCGCGATTTTGGGTACCTAGACATTCACGAAAACTCACCGAACTTTGCGCACTCTTCGGGCCCGGCGAAAAATTTGATATTATGAAGTCGTCATAACAACGCGACTCTATAGCGCCCCCTAGCGTAGAAAAATAAAAACCAAGCCCGGCACGTTTGAGCTAGAGCAGGGGTGTCAAACATAAGGCCCGCGGGCCGGATCAGGCCCGCAAAGGGGTTTAATCCGGCCCGCGAGATAATTTTGTAAAGTTAAAAAAAAATAAATAAATTGTAATGTCGGACTAATGAATCAGTCGGCCACAATCAAAATATATCAAATTTGTAACTTCACAAGCAGTCCCTGTACGGGGGAAATCGTCCTGGATGTCATTATTTTACACACAACGTAAAGTTACGGTTTGTTTAATTATTATTATTATTATTATTATTATTATTATTATTATTATTAATGTATTTATTTATTTTTATCATTAGACCAACAAACGTGTTAAATACGACACAAATTCAATTCCTGGTAAGTTAACACAAATCAATATGACAAGGATTAGTGTCCTTATAACGTCATTACCTGCACCACGCAATGCATTCTGGGAACAATACATATGAAAAACACGTCGATTTAACACGTCCAGGACTCTGTTCCATTTGCATTTGTATTCTTTTTTGGAACAATATGATGACAGTTGAGCTCCATAATTTTGGGCTGGCACACAAATAGCGAAAATCTGCGTCTAATTGACAGCAATCGTTTTTAACTCTTTGACCGCCAAAAACGTTTAATAACAATCAGTAAAATCAACGTTAAAACATTTTTTTTTTTTTCTCCCCCCCTCCAATGTCTAAGTGCAGCGCTGCCTGGTCAATGGGTTGTGGAATCTAAAACACTCTAAACCATGGCCAGCAGATGGAAGCATTGTCTCTCTTTTCGTCAATGATCAAAGCCGCTGTCATATCAAAGTTTTTTCTTTAATGTGTGGCAGTAAAAGAGTTCAGTTCTATTACCGTTATTTTACCGATGCGGCCCACTTGGTCATATATTTTCCTCCATGCGGCCCCTGAGCTGACATGAGTTTGACACCACTGGGCTAGAGCAACAAAAATTGGCAGGCACGTGTAGCACCCCGAGACGCACAAAAAAGTCTATTGGGACCATGTAGCTAAAATGTACAGGAAATGAGCTATGAATTTTTTAATGTCCAATTTTGGCCTATTTTGGCACATTCACTGTGGTCATGCTTTTTCCCCCTTTGCAAACATTTTTCATCCAGTTGACTTCAAAATTGGCATTTATCATCTCAAGACCTGAGACAACAACTGGGCAAAAAACCTTGACTTTTTGAAATACTATATGACGGGGGCGGGGCATCAAATATTGCCTTGAAAATTTAATTTGTCCAGAAAGAGCAAATGCTTAATAACTCCCATGTTCAAGCTCCGAAAAATCTCAAACTTCTCAGACAACGTAATAGTCACGGCCTGAAAACATCTATATGATAAAATTCAGTTATACATATAGCGCCACCTAGTGGTAACAATAAATGTCATACTTTACGTTTTTAGCTACTGTGCTGAGCTCGTTGAAGGGATCCAGTTGAAAATTGGTCAGAAAAGCCTTAAGATGTTGATCATGCCCCACACCGAATATTGTAACTTTTCGCCAAAGGGCGTGGCCGCTACGGTGACGCAAAGTCTGAAGATTTTTCGTGACAATAAAAGCTGCATTAACTTGACCGAGATGATCCTATCTTCTCAAAATTTCACACATTTGATGAGAGTCCAGCCCTAAAGACATCTACGAACTTATATTTCATCTTACTGATAGCGCCACCTAGTGGCATTTTTTTTTTCTTACGAATTTTCTTCTACGTTTTTGTCCAAACACGTTAACTGGACCTACCTCAGATTTGCTCAGATGAGGGTTTTGGCCTTCATGATGTCACAACACGAAGTTTGTGAGTTTTCGTGAATTGCTGTGGGCGTGGCTAAGCGCTGTTCGCCAAGAAAACAACGCCGGTTTTGAGGGTCTAACATGCACAGAAACTCATGAAACTTGGCACACACATCTGGCCTGGTAAAATGAGCAATATTTTAATGTTGATTGTGCTATTTTTACAAAAATGACTCAATAGCGCCCCCTAGAAAATTTTAATGAAGCAGCCCCGGTTGTACGTTTAAGCAAGATCTCCGAAAAATTTTAGGTGTATGAGGGAGCCCAAGACCTACATAAAAGTCTCTTGGACCCATATGCTAAAATGAACAGGAAGTGAGCTACGAATTTTTGAATGTCCCATTTTTGATGATTTTTGCACATTTACAGGGGGCATACTTTTGCCCACTTCTTCTCCACGTTTCATCCGACTGAGTTAAGACTTGAACTGGACAATGTCAAGACCTGAGCCAACGACAGGGGGGAAAATCTTGACTTTTCGAAATACTATATGATGAGGGCGTGGCATCAAAATTTGTGTTTCGCAATGAAAAAGGATATGCTTGATAACTCCCCGGTACATGCTCCAAAAAATCCCAAACTTGACATGTATGTTTATCGTCAAGGCCTGAACTTATCTCTATGACAACATTCAGTTATATATGCAGCGCCACCTAGCCCTTGAGGCATAAAAAAAAAAATACCCCACATACGGTATTTTGTACAAAAAATGTAAACTCATTCTAAGTGTGATAACGAAGTCATTTATGAATATTCTTTTAGTTTCCACCACTCAAAATGTTCACTGGCATCAGACTTATCCAAACATATATATATTTTTATTTATTTTTGATAGCCTCTGTGGACATTAAAAGCAATATCGTGAATGAAGGATATGCTTAATAACTCCACGGTACATGCTCCAAAAAAAATCCCACACTTGACATGTATGCTTATAATCAAGGCCTGAAGGTATCTCTATGACAATATTCAGTTATAAATACAGCGCCACCTAGCCCTTGAGGCTTATATAAAAAAAAAATAAAAAATACCCCACATACGGTATTTTGTACAGAAAATGTACACTCATTCTAAGTGTGATAACTAAGTCATTTATGAATATTCTTTTAGTTTCCACCACTCAAAATGTTCACTGGCATCAGACTTATCCAAACATATATATATTTTTATTTATTTTTGATAGCCTTTATGGACATTAAAAGCAATATCGTGAATGAAGGATATGCTTAATAACTCCACGGTACATGCTCCAAAAAAAATCCCACACTTGACATGTATGCTTATAATCAAGGCCTGAAGGTATCTCTATGACAACATTCAGTTATAAATACAGCGCCACCTAGCCCTTGAGGCATTTATATATATATATATATATATATATATAAAAAAACTCACATACGGTGTTTTGTACAAAAAAATGTAAACTCATTCTAAGTGTGATGACTAAGTCATTTCTGAATATTCTTTTAGTTTCCACCACTCAAATTGTTCACTGGCTTCACACCGATCCAAACGTATGTACGTTTCCATTTTGTTTTATTCATTTTTGATTGCCCCTTTGGACAATAAAAGTAACATTGTGCAATGAGTACAACGAGCGATGATGTATATATACACTTTTACAAAAAATACCAATCAGGGCAACTCATTGCCTAAAAATAAAAAAGGACGCTGATTTTTGCAGGTCTTAACAATCACCAAAACCCGTTGAGCTTGACACACACTGGCAAAAAAAATATTCTACATGTAAACGTTTATTATGCCATTTTCAAAGAAATTTTGCTTCCAATATGCCAGTACCCCAACGTGCCAGTACCCTAACGTGCAAGTACCCCAACGTGCAAGGACTCCAACGTGGCCCGGGCTGCGAGGGCCCTTTATAGCTGCTCGCAGCTCGAGTTAGGGCCCGAGCAGCGACCGCTGCGAGGTCCCTATTGTTTTTGTAAAAATTATTATTAGGGCCCGAGCAGCGACCGCTGCGAGGTCCCTATTGTTTTTGTAAAAATTATTATTATTATTATTATTATTATTATTATTATTATTATTAGGGCCCGAGCAGCGACCGCTGCGAAGTCCCTATTGTTTTTGTAAAAATTATTATTATTATTATTATTATTATTATTATTATTATTATTATTCTTTATTCTCCGCAAACAATCGCGATTTTGGGTACCTAAATATTCACGAAAACTCACCGAACTTTGCACACTCCTCAGGTCCGGCGAAAAATTTGATATTATGAAGTCGTTATAACAACGCGACTCTATAGCGCCCCCTAGCATAGAAAAATAAAAACCAAGCCCGGCACGTTTGAGCTAGAGCAACGAAAATTGGTAGGCACGTGTAGCACCCCGAGACGCACAAAAAAGTCTGTTGGGACCATGTAGCTAAAATGTACAGGAAGTGAGCTATGAATTTTTTAATGTCCAATTTTGGCCGATTTTGGCACATTCACTGTGGTCATGCTTTTTCCCCCTATGCAAACATTTTTCATCCCATTGACTTCAAACTTGGCATTTATCATCTCAAGACCTGAGACAACAACTGGGCAAAAAACCTTGACTTTTTGAAATACTATATGACGGGGGCGGGGCATCAAATATTGCCTTTAAAATTTCATTTGTCCAGAAAGAGCAAATGCTGAATAACTCCCATGTACAAGCTCCAAAAAATCTCAAACTTCTCAGGCAACGTAATAGTCACGGCCTGAAAACATCTATATGACAAAATTCAGTTCTACATATAGCGCCACCTAGTGGTTACAATAAATGTCATACTTTACGTTTTTAGCTACTGTGCTGAGCTCGTTGAAGGGATCCAGTTGAAAATTGGTCAGAAAAGCCTTAAGATGTTGATGATGCCCCACACCGAATATTGTAACTTTTCGCCAAAGGGCGTGGCCGCTACGGTGACGCAAAGTCTGAAGATTTTTCGTGACAATAAAAGCTGCATTAACCTGACCGAGATGATCCTATCTTCTCAAAATTTCACACATTTGATGAGAGTCCAGCTCTAAATACATCTACTAACTTAAATTTCATCTAACTGATAGCGCCACCTAGTGGCAATTTTTTTTCTTACGAATTTTCTTCTACGTTTTTCTCCAAACACGTTAACTGCACCTACCTCATATTTGCTCAGATGAGGGTTTCGGCCTTCATGATGTCACAACACGAAGTTTGTGAGTTTTCGCGAATTGCTGTGGGCGTGGCTAAGCGCTGTTCGCCAAGAAAACAACGCCAGTTTTGAGGGTCTAAACATGCACAGAAACTCCTGAAACTTGGCACACACATCTGGCCTGGTAAGATTAGCAATATTTTATTGTTGATTGTGCTATTTTTAAAAAAATGACTCAATAGCGCCCCCTCGAAATTTTTAACGAAGCAGCCCCGGTTGTACGTTTAAGCAAGAACGACGAATATTTTTAGGTGTATGAGGGAGCCCAAGACCTACAAAAAAGTCTCTTGTACCCATATGCTAAAATGAACAGGAAGTGAGCTACGAATTTTTGAATGTCCCATTTTTGACGAGTTTTGCACATTCACAGGGGGCAGACTTTTGCCCACTTCTCCTACACGTTTCATCCGGCTGAGTTAAGACTTGGCCTGGACCATGTCAAGACCTGAGCCAACGACAGAGGGAAAAATTTTGACTTTTCGAAATACTATATGATGAGGGCGGGGCATCAAAATGTGTGTTTCGCAATGAAAAAGGATATGCTTGATAACTCCCCGGTACATGCTCCAAAAAATCCCAAACTTGACATGTATGTTTATCGTCAAGGCCTGAAGTTATCTCTATGACAACATTCAGTTATATATGCAGCGCCACCTAGCCCTTGAGGCATGAAAAAAAAATACCCCACATACGGTATTTTGTACAAAAAATGTACACTCATTCTAAGTGTGATAACTAAGTCATTTATGAATATTCTTTTAGTTTCCACCACTCAAATTGTTCACTGGCTTCACACCGATCCAAACGTATGTACGTTTCCATTTTGTTTTATTCATTTTTGATTGCCCCTTTGGACAATAAAAGTAACATTGTGCAATGAGTACAACGAGCGATGATGTGTATATACACTTTTACAAAAAAATACCAATCAGGGCAACTCATTGCCTAAAAATAAAAAAGGACGCTGATTTTTGCAGGTCTTAACAATCACCAAAACCCGTTGAGCTTGACACACACACTGGCAAAAAAATATTCTACATGTAAACGTTTATTATGCCATTTTCAAAGAAATTTTGCTTCCAATATGCCAGTACCCCAACGTGCCAGTACCCCAACGTGCAAGTACCCCAACGTGCAAGGACCCCAACGTGGCCCGGGCTGCGAGGGCCCTTTATAGCTGCTCGCAGCTCTAGTTATTATTATTATTATTATTATTATTATTATTATTATTATTATTCTTTATTCTCCGCAAACGATCGCGATTTTGGGTACCTAAACATTCACGAAAACTCACCGAACTTTGCACACTCCTCAGGCCCGGCGAAAAATTTGATATTATTAAGTCGTCATAACAATGCGACTCGATAGCGCCCCCTAGCGTAGAAAAATAAAAAACAAGCCCGGCACGTTTGAGCTAGAGCAACAAAAATTGGCAGGCACGTGTAGCACCCCGAGACGCAAAAAAAAGTCTATTGGGACCATGTAGCTAAAATGTACAGGAAGTGAGCTATGAATTTTTTTATGTCCAATTTTGGCCTATTTTGGCACATTCACTGTGGTCATGCTTTTTCCCCCTTTGCAAACATTTTTCATCCAATTGACTTCAAACTTGGCATTTATCATCTCAAGACCTGAGAGAACAACTGGGCAAAACATCTTGCCTTTTTGAAATACTATATGACGGGGGCGGGGCATCAAATATTGCCTTTAAAATTTCATTTGTCCAGAAAGAGCAAATGATTAATAACTCCCATGTTCAAGCTCCAAAAAATCTCAAACTTCTCAGGCAACGTAATAGTCACGGCCTGAAAACATCTATATGATAAAATTCAGTTATACATATAGCGCCACCTAGTGGTTACAATAAATGTCATACTTTACGTTTTTAGCTACTGTGCTGAGCTTGTTGAAGGGATCCATTTGAAAATTGGTCAGAAAAGCCTTAAGATGTTGAGCATGCCCCACACCGAATATTGTAACTTTTCGCCAAAGGGCGTGGCCGCTATGGTGACGCAAAGTCTGAAGATTTTTTGTGAAAATAAAAGCTGCATTAACTTGACCGAGATGATCCTATCTTCTCAAAATTTCACACATTTGATGAGAGTCCAGCCCTAAAGACATCTACTAACTTATATTTCATCTAACTGATAGCGCCACCTAGTGGCAATTTTTTTTCTTACGAATTTTCTTCTACGTTTTTCTCCAAACACGTTAACTGGACCGACCTCATAATTGCTCAGATGAGGGTTTCGGCCTTCATGATGTCACAACACGAAGTTTATGAGTTTTCGCGAATTGCTGTGGGCGTGGCTAAGCGCTGTTCGCCAAGAAAACAACGCCAGTTTTGAGGGCCTAAACTGGCACAAAAACTCCTGAAACTTGGCACACACATCTGGCCTGGTAAAATGAGCAATATTTTATTGTTGATTGTGCTATTTTTACAAAAATGACTTAATAGCGCCTCCGAGAAGTTTTTAACGAAGCAGCCCCGGTTGTACGTTTAAGCAAGAACGACGAATATTTTTAGGTGTATGAGGGAGCCCAAGACCTACAAAAAAGTCTCTTGGACCCATATGCTAAAATGAACAGGAAGTTAGCTACGAATTTTTGAATGTCCCATTTTTGACTATTTTTGCACATTCACAGGGGGCAGACTTTTGCCCACTTCTCCTACACGTTTCATCTGACTGAGTTAAGACTTGACCTGGACCATGTCAAGACCTGAGCCAACGACAGGGGGAAAAATCTTGACCTTTCGAAATACTATATGATGAAGGCGGGGCATCAAAATTTGTGTTTCGCACTGAAAAAGGATATGCTTAATAACTCCCCGGTACATGCTCCAAAAAATCCCAAACTTGACATGTATGTTTATCGTCAAGGCCTGAAGCTATCTCTATGACAACATTCAGTTATATATGCAGCGCCACCTAGCCCTTGAGGCATAAAAAAAGAATACCCCACATACGGTATTTTGTACAAAAAATGTAAACTCATTCTAAGTGTGATAACTAAGTCATTTATGAATATTCTTTTAGTTTCCACCACTCAAAATGTTCACTGGCATCAGACTTATCCAAACATATATATATTTTTATTTATTTTTGATAGCCTCTGTGGACATTAAAAGCAATATCGTGAATGAAGGATATGCTTAATAACTCCACGGTACATGCTCCAAAAAAAATCCCACACTTGACATGTATGCTTATAATCAAGGCCTGAAGGTATCTGGATGACAACATTCAGTTATAAATACAGCGCCACCTAGGCCTTGAGGCTTATATAAAAAAAAAAAAAAACACATACGGTATTTTGTACAAAAAATGTAAACTCATTCTAAGTGTGATGACTAAGTCATTTATGAATATTCTTTTAGTTTCCACCACTCAAATTGTTCACTGGCTTCACACCGATCCAAACGTATGTACGTTTCCATTTTGTTTTATTCATTTTTGATTGCCCCTTTGGACAATAAAAGTAACATTGTGCAATGAGTACAACGAGCGATGATGTATATATACACTTTTACAAAAAATACCAATCAGGGCAACTCATTGCCTAAAAATAAAAAAGGACGCAGATTTTTGCAGGTCTTAACAATCCCCAAAAGCCGTTGAGCTTGACACACACACTGGCAAAAAAATATTCTACATGTAAACGTTTATTATGCCATTTTCAAAGAAATTTTGCTTCCAATATGCCAGTACCCCAACGTGCCAGTACCCCAACGTGCAAGTACCCCAACGTGCAAGGACCCCAACGTGGCCCGGGCTGCGAGGGCCCTTTATAGCTGCTCGCAGCTCTAGTTATTATTATTCTTCTTCTTCTTTATTCTCCGCAAACGATCGCGATTTTGGGTACCTAAACATTCACGAAAACTCACCGAACTTTGCACACTCCTCAGGCCCGGTGAAAAATTTGATATTATTAAGTCGTCATAACAATGCGACTCGATAGCGCCCCCTAGCGTAGAAAAATAAAAACCAAGCCCGGCACGTTTGAGCTAGAGCAACAAAAATTGGCAGGCACGTCTAGCACCCCGAGACGCACAAAAAAGTCTATTGGGACCATGTAGCTAAAATGTACAGGAAGTGAGCTATGAATTTTTTTATGTCCAATTTTGGCCTATTTTGGCACATTCACTGTGGTCATGCTTTTTCCCCCTTTGCAAACATTTTTCATCCAATTGACTTCAAACTTGGCATTTATCATCTCAAGACCTGAGAGAAAAACTGGGCAAAACATCTTGCCTTTTTGAAATACTATATGACGGGGGCGGGGCATCAAATATTGCCTTTAAAATTTCATTTGTCCAGAAAGAGCAAATGCTTAATAACTCCCATGTTCAAGCTCCAAAAAATCTCAAACTTCTCAGGCAACGTAATAGTCACGGCCTGAAAACATCTATATGATAAAATTCAGTTATACATATAGCGCCACCTAGTGGTTACAATAAATGTCATACTTTACGTTTTTAGCTACTGTGCTGAGCTTGTTGAAGGGATCCATTTGAAAATTGGTCAGAAAAGCCTTAAGATGTTGATCATGCCCCACACCGAATATTGTAACTTTTCGCCAAAGGGCGTGGCCGCTACGGTGACGCAAAGTCTGAAGATTTTTCGTGAAAATAAAAGCTGCATTAACTTGACCGAGATGATCCTATCTTCTCAAAATTTCACACATTTGATGAGAGTCCAGCCCTAAAGACATCTACTGACTTATATTTCATCTAACTGATAGCGCCACCTAGTGGCAATTTTTTTTCTTACGAATTTTCTTCTACGTTTTTCTCCAAACACGTTAACTGGACCTACCTCATATTTGCTCAGATGAGGGTTTCGGCCTTCATGATGTCACAACACGAAGTTTGTGAGTTTTCGCGAATTGCTGTGGGTGTGGCTAAGCGCTGTTCGCCAAGAAAACAACGCCAGTTTTGAGGGTCTAAACATGCACAGAAACTCATGAAACTTGGCACACACATCTGGCCTGGTAAAATGAGCAATATTTTATTGTTGATTGTGCTATTTTTACAGAAATGACTCAATAGCGCCCCCTAGAAGTTTTTAACGAAGCAGCCCCGGTTGTACGTTTAAGCAAGAACGACGAATATTTTTAGGTGTATAAGGGAGCCCAAGACCTACAAAAAAGTCTCTTGGACCCATATGCTAAAATGAACAGGAAGTGAGCTACGAATTTTTGAATGTCCCATTTTTGACAATTTTTGCACATTCACAGGGGGCAGACTTTTGCCCACTTCTCCTACACGTTTCATCTGACTGAGTTAAGACTTGACCTGGATCATGTCAAGACCTGAGCCAACGACAGGGGGAAAAATCTTGACCTTTCGAAATACTATATGATGAAGGCGGGGCATCAAAATTTGTGTTTCGCACTGAAAAAGGATATGCTTAATAACTCCCCGGTACATGCTCCAAAAAATCCCAAACTTGACATGTATGTTTATCGTCAAGGCCTGAAGCTATCTCTATGACAACATTCAGTTATATATGCAGCGCCACCTAGCCCTTGAGGCATAAAAAAAAAATACCCCACATACGGTATTTTGTACAAAAAATGTAAACTCATTCTAAGTGTGATAACTAAGTCATTTATGAATATTCTTTTAGTTTCCACCACTCAAAATGTTCACTGGCATCAGACTTATCCAAACATATATATATTTTTATTTATTTTTGATAGCCTCTGTGGACATTAAAAGCAATATCGTGAATGAAGGATATGCTTAATAACTCCACGGTACATGCTCCAAAAAAAATCCCACACTTGACATGTATGCTTATAATCAAGGCCTGAAGGTATCTCGATGACAACATTCAGTTTTAAATACAGCGCCACCTAGCCCTTGAGGCTTATATAAAAAAAAAAAACCCACATACGGTATTTTGTACAAAAAAATGTAAACTCATTCTAAGTGTGATGACTAAGTCATTTCTGAATATTCTTTTAGTTTCCACCACTCAAATTGTTCACTGGCTTCACACCGATCCAAACGTATGTACGTTTCCATTTTGTTTTATTCATTTTTGATTGCCCCTTTGGACAATAAAAGTAAACATTGTGCAATGAGTACAACGAGCGATGATGTGTATATACACTTTTACATAAAAATACCAATCAGGGCAACTCATTGCCTAAAAATAAATAAGGACGCTGATTTTTGCAGGTCTTAACAATCACCAAAATCCGTTGAGCTTGACAGACACTGGCAAAAAAAATATTCTACATGTAAACGTTTATTATGCCATTTTCAAAGAAATTTTGCTTCCAATATGCCAGTACCCCAACGTGCCAGTACCCCAACGTGCCAGTACCCCAACGTGCAAGTACCCCAACGTGCAAGGACCCCAACGTGGCCCGGGCTGCGAGGGCCCTTTATAGCTGCTCGCAGCTCTAGTTAGGGCCCGAGCAGCGACCGCTGCGAGGTCCCTATTGTTTTTGTAAAAATTATTATTATTATTATTATTATTATTAGGGCCCGAGCAGCGACCGCTGCGAGGTCCCTCTTGTTTTTGTAAGAATTATTATTATTCTTCTTCTTCTTCTTCTCCGTAAACGATCGCATTTTTGAGGGCCTAAACATTTACGAAAACTCACCAAACTTTGCAGTCTCTTCGGGCCCGGCGAAAAATTTGATATTATGTAGTTGTCATAACAACGCGACTCTATAGCGCCACCTAGCGTAGAAAAATAAAAACCAATCCCGGTCCGTTTGAGCTAGAGCTACGAAAAATGGCAGGCACGTGTAGCACTACGAGACGCACAAAAAAGTCAGTGGAAGCCATTTCCTAAAATGTACAGGAAGTGAGCTATGAATTTTTTAATGTCCAATTTTGGCCTATTTTGGCACATTCACTGTGGTCATGCTTTTTCCCCCTATGCAAACATTTTTCATCCCATTGACTTTAAACTTGGCATTTATCATCTCAAGACTTAAGAGAAAAACTAGGCAAAAAATCTTGCGTTTTCGAAATACTATATGACGGGGGCGGGGCATCAAATATTGCCTTTAAAATTTCATTTGTCCAGAAAGAGCAAATGCTGAATAACTCCCATGTACAAGCTCCAAAAAATCTCAAACTTCTCAGGCAACGTAATAGTCACGGCCTGAAAACACCTATATGAAAAAATTCAGTTATACATATAGCGCCACCTAGTGGTTACAATAAATGTCATACTTTACGTTTTTAGCTACTGTGCTGAGCTCGTTGAAGGGATCCAGTTGAAAATTGGTCAGAAAAGCCTTAAGATGTTGATGATGCCCCACACCGAATATTGTAACTTTTCGCCAAAGGGCGTGGCCGCTACGGTGACGCAAAGTCTGAAGATTTTTCGTGACAATAAAAGCTGCATGAACTTGACCGAGATGATCCTATCTTCTCAAAATTTCACACATTTGATGAGAGTCCAGCCCTAAAGACATCTACGAACTTATATTTCATCTAACTGATAGCGCCACCTAGTGGCAATTTTTTTTCTTACGAATTTTCTTGTACATTTTTCTCCAAACACGTTAACTGGACCAACCTCATATTTGCTCAGATGGGGGTTTCGGCCTTCATGATGTCACAACACGAAGTTTGTGAGTTTTCGCGAATCGCTGTGGGCGTGGCTAAGCACTGTTCACCAAGAAAACAACGCTAGTTTTGATGGTCTAAACATGCGCAGAAACTCATGAAACTTGGCACACACATCTGGCCTGGCAAAATGAGCAATATTTTATCATGTATTGTCCTATTTTTACAAAAATGACTCAATAGCGCCCCCTAGAAATTTTTAACGAAGCAGCCCCGATTGTACGTTTAAGCAAGATCTACGAAAATTTTTAGGTGTATGAGGGAGTCCATGACCTACAAAAAAGTCTCTTGGACCCATGTGCTAAAATGAACAGGAAGTGAGCTATGAATTTTTGAATGTCCCATTTTTGACGATTTTTGCACATTTTCAGGGGGCATACTTTTGCCCACTTCTCCTACACATTTCATCCGACTGACTTTAGACTTGACCTGGACCATGTCAAGACCTGAGCCAACTACAGGCAGAAAAATCTTGACTTTTGGAAATACTATATGATGAGGGCGGGGCATCAAATTTTGTGTTTCGCACTGAAAAAGGATATGCTTAATAACTCCCCGGTACATGCTCCAAAAAATCCCAAACTTGACATGTATGTTTATAGTCAAAGCCTGAAGGTATCTCTATGACAAAATTCAGTTATATATGCAGCGCCACCTAGCCCTTCAGGCGTGAAAAAAAAATACCCCACATACGGTATTTTGTACAAAAAATGTCAACTCATTCTAAGTGTGATAACTCCCATGTTCAAGCTCCAAAAAATCTCAAACTTCTCAGGCAACGTAATAGTCACGGCCTGAAAGCATCTATATGATAAAATTCAGTTATACATATAGCGCCACCTAGTGGTAACAATAAATGTCATACTTTACGTTTTTAGCTACTGTGCCGAGCTCGTTGAAGGGATCCAGTTGAAAATTGGTCAGAAAAGCCTTAAGATGTTGATCATGCCCCACACCGAATATTGTAACTTTTCGCCAAAGGGCGTGGCCGCTACGGTGACGCAAAGTCCGAAAATTTTTCGTGACAATAAAAGCTGCATGAACTTGACCGAGATGATCCTATCTTCTCAAAATTTCACACATTTGATGAGAGTCCAGCCCTAAAGACATCTACGAACTTATATTTCATCTTACTGATAGCGCCACCTAGTGGCAATTTTTTTTCTTACGAATTTTCTTGTACATTTTTCTCCAAACACGTTAACTGGACCAACCTCATATTTGCTCAGATGAGGGTTTCGGCCTTCATGATGTCACAACACGAAGTTTGTGAGTTTTCGCGAATCGCTGTGGGCGTGGCTAAGCACTGTTCGCCAAGAAAACAACGCTAGTTTTGAGGGTCTAAACATGCGCAGAAACTCATGAAACTTGGCACACACATCTGGCCTGGTAAAATGAGCAATATTTTATTGTTGATTGTACTATTTTTACAAAAATGACTCAATAGCGCCCCCTAGAAATTTTTAACGAAGCAGCCCCGATTCTACGTTTAAGCAAGATCTACGAAAATTTTTACGTGTATGACGGAGCCAAAGACCTACAAAAAAGTCTCTTGGACCCATATGCTAAAATGAACAGGAAGTGAGGTACGAATTTTTGAATGTCCCATTTTTGACGATTTTTGCACATTTTCAGGGGGCATACTTTTGCCCACTTCTCCTACATGTTTTATCCGACTGACTTATGACTTGACCTGGACCATGCCAAGACCTGAGCCAACAACAGACGGAAAAATCTTGACTTTTGGAAATACTATATGATGAGCGCGGGGCATCAAAATTTGTGTTTCGCACTGAAAAAGGATATGCTTAATAACTCCCCGATACATGCTCCAAAAAATCCCAAACTTGACATGTATGTTTATCGTCAAGGCCTGAAGGTATCTCTATGACAACATTCAGTTATATATGCAGCGCCACCTCGCCCTTGAGGCAAAACAAAAAAATACCCCACATACGGTATTTTGTACAAAAAATGTAAACTCATTCTAAGTGTGATAACTAAGTCATTTATGAATATTCTTTTACTTTCCACCACTCAAAATGTTCACTGGCATTAGACTTATCCAAACATGTACTTTTTTATTTATTTTTGATAGCCTCTAATGGACATTAAAAGCAATATCGTGAATGAAGGATATGCTTAATAACTCCACGGTACATGCTCCAAAAAAATCCCACACTTGACATGTATGTTTAGAGTCAAGGCTTGAAGGTATCCCTATGACAACATTCCATTATATATACAGCGCCACCTAGCCCTAGAGGCATAAAAAAAAATACACCAACTTAACGGTATTTTTACAAAAAAAAAAAAAATCCACATGTCAAGGTTTATCATGCCATTTTCAAAGAAATTCTGCTTCCAATGTGCCTTACCTAAACTTGCCAGTACCCCAACGTGCCAGTACCCCAACGTGCAAGTACCCCAACGTGCAAGTACCCCAACGTGGCCCGGGCTGCGAGGGCCCTTTATAGCTGCTCGCAGCTCTAGTTATTATTATTATTCTTCTTCTTCTTTATTCTCCGCAAACGATCACGATTTTGGGTACCTAAACATTCACGAAAACTCACCGAACTTTGCACACTCCTCAGGCCCGGCGAAAAATTTGATATTATTAAGTCGTCATAACAATGCGACTCGATAGCGGCCCCTAGCGTAGAAAAATAAAAACCAAGCCCGGCACGTTTGAGCTAGAGCAACAAAAATTGGCAGGCACGTGTAGCACCCCGAGACGCACAAAAAAGTCTATTGGGACCATGTAGCTAAAATGTACAGGAAGTGAGCTATGAATTTTTTTATGTCCAATTTTGGCCTATTTTGGCACATTCACTGTGGTCATGCTTTTTCCCCCTTTGCAAACATTTTTCATCCAATTGACTTCAAACTTGGCATTTATCATCTCAAGACCTGAGAGAACAACTGGGCAAAACATCTTGCCTTTTTGAAATACTATATGACGGGGGCGGGGCATCAAATATTGCCTTTAAAATTTCATTTGTCCAGAAAGAGCAAATGCTTAATAACTCCCATGTTCAAGCTCCAAAAAATCTCAAACTTCTCAGGCAACGTAATAGTCACGGCCTGAAAACATCTATATGATAAAATTCAGTTATACATATAGCGCCACCTAGTGGTTACAATAAATGTCATACTTTACGTTTTTAGCTACTGTGCTGAGCTTGTTGAAGGGATCCATTTGAAAATTGGTCAGAAAAGCCTTAAGATGTTGATCATGCCCCACACCGAATATTGTAACTTTTCGCCAAAGGGCGTGGCCGCTACGGTGACGCAAAGTCTGAAGATTTTTCGTGAAAATAAAAGCTGCATTAACTTGACCGAGATGATCCTATCTTCTCAAAATTTCACACATTTGATGAGAGTCCAGCCCTAAAGACATCTACTGACTTATATTTCATCTAACTGATAGCGCCACCTAGTGGCAATTTTTTTTCTTACGAATTTTCTTCTACGTTTTTCTCCAAACACGTTAACTGGACCTACCTCATATTTGCTCAGATGAGGGTTTCGGCCTTCATGATGTCACAACACGAAGTTTGTGAGTTTTCGCGAATTGCTGTGGGTGTGGCTAAGCGCTGTTCGCCAAGAAAATAACGCCAGTTTTGAGGGTCTAAACATGCACAGAAACTCATGAAACTTGGCACACACATCTGGCCTGGTAAAATTAGCAATATTTTATTGTTGATTGTGCTATTTTTACAAAAATGACTCAATAGCGCCCCCTAGAAGTTTTTAACGAAGCAGCCCCGGTTGTACGTTTAAGCAAGAACGACGAATATTTTTAGGTGTATGAGGGAGCCCAAGACCTACAAAAAAGTCTCTTGGACCCATATGCTAAAATGAACAGGAAGTGAGCTATGAATTTTTGAATGTCCCATTTTTGACAATTTTTGCACATTCACAGGGCGCAGACTTTTGCCCACTTCTCCTACACGTTTCATCTGACTGAGTTAAGACTTGACCTGGACCATGTCAAGACCTGAGCCAACGACAGGGGGAAAAATCTTGACCTTTCGAAATACTATATGATGAAGGCGGGGTATCAAAATTTGTGTTTCGCACTGAAAAAGGATATGCTTAATAACTCCCTGGTACATGCTCCAAAAAATCCCAAACTTGACATGTATGTTTATCGTCAAGGCCTGAAGCTATCTCTATGACAACATTCAGTTATATATGCAGCGCCACCTAGCCCTTGAGGCATAAAAAAAAAATACCCCACATACGGTATTTTGTACAAAAAATGTCAACTCATTCTGAGTGTGATAACTAAGTCATTTATGAATATTCTTTTAGTTTCCACCACTCAAAATGTTCACTGGCATCAGACTTATCCAAACATATATATATTTTTATTTATTTTTGATAGCCTCTGTGGACATTAAAAGCAATATCGTGAATGAAGGATATGCTTAATAACTCCACGGTACATGCTCCAAAAAAAATCCCACACTTGACATGTATGCTTATAATCAAGGCCTGAAGGTATCTCGATGACAACATTCAGTTATAAATACAGCGCCACCTAGCCCTTGAGGCTTATATAAAAAAAAAAAAAACACATACGGTATTTTGTACAAAAAAATTTAAACTCATTCTAAGTGTGATGACTAAGTCATTTCTGAATATTCTTTTAGTTTCCACCACTCAAATTGTTCACTGGCTTCACACCGATCCAAATGTATGTACGTTTCCATTTTGTTTTATTCATTTTTGATTGCCCCTTTGGACAATAAAAGTAACATTGTGCAATGAGTACAACGAGCGATGATGTATATATACACTTTTACAAAAAATATCAATCAGGGCAACTCATTGCCTAAAAATAAAAAAGGACGCCGATTTTTGCAGGTCTTAACAATCACCAAAACCCGTTGAGCTTGACACACACTGGCAAAAAAAATATTCTACATGTAAACGTTTATTATGCCATTTTCAAAGAAATTTTGCTTCCAATATGCCAGTACCCCAACGTGCCAGTACCCTAACGTGCAAGTACCCCAACGTGCAAGGACTCCAACGTGGCCCGGGCTGCGAGGGCCCTTTATAGCTGCTCGCAGCTCTAGTTATTATTATTCTTCTTTATTCTCCGCAAACAATCGCGATTTTGGGTACCTAAATATTCACGAAAACTCACCGAACTTTGCACACTCCTCAGGTCCGGCGAAAAATTTGATATTATGAAGTCGTTATAACAACGCGACTCTATAGCGCCCCCTAGCATAGAAAAATAAAAACCAAGCCCGGCACGTTTGAGCTAGAGCAACGAAAATTGGCAGGCACGTGTAGCACCCCGAGACGCACAAAAACGTCTATTGGGACCATGTAGCTAAAATGTACAGGAAGTGAGCTATGAATTTTTTAATGTCCAACTTTGGCCTATTTTGGCACATTCACTGTGGTCATGCTTTTTCCCCCTATGCAAACATTTTTCATCCCATTGACTTCAAACTTGGCATTTATCATCTCAAGACCTGAGAGAACAGTTGGGCAAAAAGTCTTGCCTTTTCGAAATACTATATGACGGGGGCGGGGCATCAAATATTGCCTTTAAAATTTCATTTTTCCAGAAAGAGCAAATGCTGAATAACTCCCATGTACAAGCTCCAAAAAATCTCAAACTTCTCAGGCAACGTAATAGTCACAGCCTGAAAACATCTATATGACAAAATTCAGTCATACATATAGCGCCACCTAGTGGTTACAATAAATGTCATACTTTACGTTTTTAGCTACTATGCTGAGCTCGTTGAAGGGATCCAGTCGAAAATTGGTCAGAAAAGCCTTAATATGTTGATCATGCCCCACACCGAATATTGTAACTTTTCGCCAAAGGGCGTGGCCGCTACGGTGACGCAAAGTCTGAAGATTTTTCGTGACAATAAAATCTGCATTAACTTGACCGAGATGATCCTATCTTCTCAAAATTTCACACATTTGATGAGAGTCCAGCTCTAAAGACATCTACTAACTTACATTTCATCTAACTGATAGCGCCACCTAGTGGCAATTTTTTTTCTTACGAATTTTCTTCTACGTTTTTCTCCAAACACGTTAACTGGACCTACCTCATATTTGCTCAGATGAGGGTTTCGGCCTTCATGATGTCACAACACGAAGTTTGTGAGTTTTCGCGAATTGCTGTAGGCGTGGCTAAGCGCTGTTCGCCAAGAAAACAACGCCAGTTTTGAGGGTCTAAACATGCACAGAAACTCCTGAAACTTGGCACACACATCTGGCCTGGTAAAATGAGCAATATTTTATTGTTGATTGTGCTATTTTTACAAAAATGACTCAATAGCGCCCCCTCGAAATTTTTAACGAAGCAGCCCCGGTTGTACGTTTAAGCAAGAACGCCGAATATTTTTAGGTGTATGAGGGAGCCCAAGACCTACAAAAAAGTCTCTTGTACCCATATGCTAAAATGAACAGGAAGTGAGCTACGAATTTTTGAATGTCCCATTTTTGACGATTTTTGCACATTCACAGGGGGCAGACTTTTGCCCACTTCTCCTACACGTTTCATCCGACTGAGTTAAGACTTGGCCTGGACCATGTCAAGACCTGAGCCAACGACAGGGGGAAAAATTTTGACTTTTCGAAATACTATATGATGAGGGCGGGGCATCAAAATTTGTGTTTCACAATGAAAAAGGATATGCTTGATAACTCCCCGGTACATGCTCCAAAAAATCCCAAACTTGACATGTATGTTTATCGTCAAGGCCTGAAGTTATCTCTATGACAACATTCAGTTATATATGCAGCGCCACCTAGCCCTTGAGGCATGAAAAAAAAATACCCCACATACGGTATTTTGTACAAAAAATGTAAACTCATTCTAAGTGTGATAACGAAGTCATTTATGAATATTCTTTTAGTTTCCACCACTCAAAATGTTCACTGGCATCAGACTTATCCAAACATATATATATTTTTATTTATTTTTGATAGCCTCTATGGACATTAAAAGCAATATCGTGAATGAAGGATATGCTTAATAACTCCACGGTACATGCTCCAAAAAAAATCCCACACTTGACATGTATGCTTATAATCAAGGCCTGAAGGTATCTCTATGACAACATTCAGTTATAAATACAGCGCCACCTAGCCCTTGAGGCTTATATAAAAAAAAAAATAAAATACCCCACATACGGTATTTTGTACAAAAAATGTACACTCATTCTAAGTGTGATAACTAAGTCATTTATGAATATTCTTTTAGTTTCCACCACTCAAATTGTTCACTGGCTTCACACCGATCCAAACGTATGTACGTTTCCATTTTGTTTTATTCATTTTTGATTGCCCCTTTGGACAATAAAAGTAACATTGTGCAATGAGTACAACGAGCGATGATGTGTATATACACTTTTACAAAAAAATACCAATCAGGGCAACTCATTGCCTAAAAATAAAGGACGCTGATTTTTGCAGGTCTTAACAATCACCAAAACCCGTTGAGCTTGATACACACACTGGCAAAAAAATATTCTACATGTAAACGTTTATTATGCCATTTTCAAAGAAATTTTGCTTCCAATATGCCAGTACCCCAATGTGCCAGTACCCCAACGTGCAAGTACCCCAACGTGGCCCGGGCTGCGAGGGCCCTTTATAGCTGCTCGCAGCTCTAGTTATTATTCTTCTTCTTCTTCTTCTTCTTCTTCTTCTTCTTCTTTATTCTCCGCAAACAATCGCGATTTTGGGTACCTAAATATTCACGAAAACTCACCGAACTTTGCACACTCCTCAGGTCCGGCGAAAAATTTGATATTATGAAGTCGTTATAACAACGCGACTCTATAGCGCCCCCTAGCATAGAAAAATAAAAACCAAGCCCGGCACGTTTGAGCTAGAGCAACGAAAATTGGCAGGCACGTGTAGCACCCCGAGACGCACAAAAAAGTCTATTGGGACCATGTAGCTAAAATGTACAGGAAGTGAGCTATGAATTTTTTAATGTCCAATTTTGGCCTATTTTGGCACATTCACTGTGGTCATGCTTTTTCCCCCTATGCAAACATTTTTCATCCCATTGACTTCAAACTTGGTATTTATCATCTCAAGACCTAAGAGAACAGCTGGGAAAAAAGTCTTGCCTTTTCGAAATACTATATGACGGGGGCGGGGCATCAAATATTGCCTTTAAAATTTCATTTGTCCAGAAAGAGCAAATGCTGAATAACTCCCATGTACAAGCTCCAAAAAATCTCAAACTTCTCAGGCAACGTAATAGTCACGGCCTGAAAACATCTATATGACAAAATTCAGTTATACATATAGCGCCACCTAGTGGTTACAATAAATGTCATACTTTACGTTTTTAGCTACTGTGCTGAGCTCGTTGAAGGGATCCAGTTGAAAATTGGTCAGAAAAGCCTTAAGATGTTGATGATGCCCCACACCGAATATTGTAACTTTTCGCCAAAGGGCGTGGCCGCTACGGTGACGCAAAGTCTGAAGATTTTTCGTGACAATAAAAGCTGCATTAACTTGACCGAGATGATCCTATCTTCTCAAAATTTCACACATTTGATGAGAGTCCAGCTCTAAAGACATCTACTAACTTATATTTCATCTAACTGATAGCGCCACCTAGTGGCAATTTTTTTTCTTACGAATTTTCTTCTACGTTTTTCTCCAAACACGTTAACTGGACCTACCTCATATTTGCTCAGATGAGGGTTTCGGCCTTCATGATGTCACAACACGAGGTTTGTGAGTTTTCGCGAATTGCTGTGGGCGTGGCTAAGCGCTGTTCGCCAAGAAAACAACGCCAGTTTTGAGGGTCTAAACATGCACAGAAACTCCTGAAACTTGGCACACACATCTGGCCTGGTAAAATGAGCAATATTTTATTGTTGATTGTGCTATTTTTACAAAAATGACTCAATAGCGCCCCCTCGAAATTTTTAACGAAGCAGCCCCGGTTGTACGTTTAAGCAAGAACGACGAATATTTTCAGGTGTATGAGGGAGCCCAAGACCTACAAAAAAGTCTCTTGTACCCATATGCTAAAATGAACAGGAAGTGAGCTACGAATTTTTGAATGTCCCATTTTTGACGATTTTTGCACATTCACAGGGGGCAGACTTTTGCCCACCTCTCCTACACGTTTTATCCGACTGAGTTAAGACTTGGCCTGGACCATGTCAAGACCTGAGCCAACGACAGGGGGAAAATTTTTGACTTTTCGAAATACTATATGATGAGGGCGGGGCATCAAAATTTGTGTTTCGCAATGAAAAAGGATATGCTTGATAACTCCCCGGTACATGCTCCAAAAAATCCCAAACTTGACATGTATGTTTATCGTCAAGGCCTGAAGCTATCTCTATGACAACATTCAGTTATATATGCAGCGCCACCTAGCCCTTGAGGCATGAAAAAAAAATACCCCACATACGGTATTTTGTACAAAAAATGTAAACTCATTCTAAGTGTGATAACTAAGTCATTTATGAATATTCTTTTAGTTTCCACCACTCAAAATGTTCACTGGCATCAGACTTATCCAAACATATATATATTTTTATTTATTTTTGATAGCCTCTGTGGACATTAAAAGCAATATCGTGAATGAAGGATATGCTTAATAACTCCACGGTACATGCTCCAAAAAAAATCCCACACTTGACATGTATGCTTATAATCAAGGCCTGAAGGTATCTCGATGACAACATTCAGTTATAAATACAGCGCCACCTAGCCCTTGAGGCTTATATAAAAAAAAAACCCACATACGGTATTTTGTACAAAAAAATGTAAACTCATTCTAAGTGTGATGACTAAGTCATTTCTGAATATTCTTTTAGTTTCCACCACTCAAATTGTTCACTGGCTTCACACCGATCCAAACGTATGTACGTTTCCATTTTGTTTTATTCATTTTTGATTGCCCCTTTGGACAATAAAAGTAACATTGTGCAATGAGTACAACGAGCGATGATGTATATATACACTTTTACAAAAAATACCAATCAGGGCAACTCATTGCCTAAAAATAAAAAAGGACGCTGATTTTTGCAGGTCTTAACAATCACCAAAACCCGTTGAGCTTGACACACACTGGCAAAAAAAATATTCTACATGTAAACGTTTATTATGCCATTTTCAAAGAAATTTTGCTTCCAATATGCCAGTACCCCAACGTGCCAGTACCCTAACGTGCAAGTACCCCAACGTGCAAGGACTCCAACGTGGCCCGGGCTGCGAGGGCCCTTTATAGCTGCTCGCAGCTCTAGTTATTCTTCTTCTTCTTTATTCTCCGCAAACAATCGCGATTTTGGGTACCTAAACATTCACGAAAACTCACCGAACTTTGCACACTCCTCAGGCCCGGCGAAAAATTTGATATTATTAAGTCGTCATAACAATGCGACTCGATAGCGCCCCCTAGCGTAGAAAAATAAAAACCAAGCCCGGCACGTTTGAGCTAGAGCAACAAAAATTGGCAGGCACGTGTAGCACCCCGAGACGCACAAAAAAGTGTATTGGGACCATGTAGCTAAAATGTACAGGAAGTGAGCTATGAATTTTTTTATGTCCAATTTTGGCCTATTTTGGCACATTCACTGTGGTCATGCTTTTTCCCCCTTTGCAAACATTTTTCATCCAATTGACTTCAAACTTGGCATTTATCATCTCAAGACCTGAGAGAACAACTGGGCAAAACATCTTGCCTTTTTGAAATACTATATGACGGGGGCGGGGCATCAAATATTGCCTTTAAAATTTCATTTGTCCAGAAAGAGCAAATGCTTAATAACTCCCATGTTCAAGCTCCAAAAAATCTCAAACTTCTCAAGCAACGTAATAGTCACGGCCTGAAAACATCTATATGATAAAATTCAGTTATACATATAGCGCCACCTAGTGGTTACAATAAATGTCATACTTTACGTTTTTAGCTACTGTGCTGAGCTTGTTGAAGGGATCCATTTGAAAATTGGTCAGAAAAGCCTTAAGAATGTTGATCATGCCCCACACCGAATATTGTAACTTTTCGCCAAAGGGCGTGGCCGCTACGGTGACGCAAAGTCTGAAGATTTTTCGTGACAATAAAAGCTGCATTAACTTGACCGAGATGATCCTATCTTCTCAAAATTTCACACATTTGATGAGAGTCCAGCTCTAAAGACATCTACTAACTTATATTTCATCTAACTGATAGCGCCACCTAGTGGCAATTTTTTTTCTTACGAATTTTCTTCTACGTTTTTCTCCAAACACGTTAACTGGACCTACCTCATATTTGCTCAGATGAGGGTTTCGGCCTTCATGATGTCACAACACGAGGTTTGTGAGTTTTCGCGAATTGCTGTGGGCGTGGCTAAGCGCTGTTCGCCAAGAAAACAACGCCAGTTTTGAGGGTCTAAACATGCACAGAAACTCCTGAAACTTGGCACACACATCTGGCCTGGTAAAATGAGCAATATTTTATTGTTGATTGTGCTATTTTTACAAAAATGACTCAATAGCGCCCCCTCGAAATTTTTAACGAAGCAGCCCCGGTTGTACGTTTAAGCAAGAACGACGAATATTTTCAGGTGTATGAGGGAGCCCAAGACCTACAAAAAAGTCTCTTGTACCCATATGCTAAAATGAACAGGAAGTGAGCTACGAATTTTTGAATGTCCCATTTTTGACGATTTTTGCACATTCACAGGGGGCAGACTTTTGCCCACCTCTCCTACACGTTTTATCCGACTGAGTTAAGACTTGGCCTGGACCATGTCAAGACCTGAGCCAACGACAGGGGGAAAATTTTTGACTTTTCGAAATACTATATGATGAGGGCGGGGCATCAAAATTTGTGTTTCGCAATGAAAAAGGATATGCTTGATAACTCCCCGGTACATGCTCCAAAAAATCCCAAACTTGACATGTATGTTTATCGTCAAGGCCTGAAGCTATCTCTATGACAACATTCAGTTATATATGCAGCGCCACCTAGCCCTTGAGGCATGAAAAAAAAATACCCCACATACGGTATTTTGTACAAAAAATGTAAACTCATTCTAAGTGTGATAACTAAGTCATTTATGAATATTCTTTTAGTTTCCACCACTCAAAATGTTCACTGGCATCAGACTTATCCAAACATATATATATTTTTATTTATTTTTGATAGCCTCTGTGGACATTAAAAGCAATATCGTGAATGAAGGATATGCTTAATAACTCCACGGTACATGCTCCAAAAAAAATCCCACACTTGACATGTATGCTTATAATCAAGGCCTGAAGGTATCTCGATGACAACATTCAGTTATAAATACAGCGCCACCTAGCCCTTGAGGCTTATATAAAAAAAAAACCCACATACGGTATTTTGTACAAAAAAATGTAAACTCATTCTAAGTGTGATGACTAAGTCATTTCTGAATATTCTTTTAGTTTCCACCACTCAAATTGTTCACTGGCTTCACACCGATCCAAACGTATGTACGTTTCCATTTTGTTTTATTCATTTTTGATTGCCCCTTTGGACAATAAAAGTAACATTGTGCAATGAGTACAACGAGCGATGATGTATATATACACTTTTACAAAAAATACCAATCAGGGCAACTCATTGCCTAAAAATAAAAAAGGACGCTGATTTTTGCAGGTCTTAACAATCACCAAAACCCGTTGAGCTTGACACACACTGGCAAAAAAAATATTCTACATGTAAACGTTTATTATGCCATTTTCAAAGAAATTTTGCTTCCAATATGCCAGTACCCCAACGTGCCAGTACCCTAACGTGCAAGTACCCCAACGTGCAAGGACTCCAACGTGGCCCGGGCTGCGAGGGCCCTTTATAGCTGCTCGCAGCTCTAGTTATTATTCTTCTTCTTTATTCTCCGCAAACAATCGCGATTTTGGGTACCTAAACATTCACGAAAACTCACCGAACTTTGCACACTCCTCAGGCCCGGCGAAAAATTTGATATTATTAAGTCGTCATAACAATGCGACTCGATAGCGCCCCCTAGCGTAGAAAAATAAAAACCAAGCCCGGCACGTTTGAGCTAGAGCAACAAAAATTGGCAGGCACGTGTAGCACCCCGAGACGCACAAAAAAGTGTATTGGGACCATGTAGCTAAAATGTACAGGAAGTGAGCTATGAATTTTTTTATGTCCAATTTTGGCCTATTTTGGCACATTCACTGTGGTCATGCTTTTTCCCCCTTTGCAAACATTTTTCATCCAATTGACTTCAAACTTGGCATTTATCATCTCAAGACCTGAGAGAACAACTGGGCAAAACATCTTGCCATTTTGAAATACTATATGACGGGGGCGGGGCATCAAATATTGCCTTTAAAATTTCATTTGTCCAGAAAGAGCAAATGCTTAATAACTCCCATGTTCAAGCTCCAAAAAATCTCAAACTTCTCAAGCAACGTAATAGTCACGGCCTGAAAACATCTATATGATAAAATTCAGTTATACATATAGCGCCACCTAGTGGTTACAATAAATGTCATACTTTACGTTTTTAGCTACTGTGCTGAGCTTGTTGAAGGGATCCATTTGAAAATTGGTCAGAAAAGCCTTAAGAATGTTGATCATGCCCCACACCGAATATTGTAACTTTTCGCCAAAGGGCGTGGCCGCTACGGTGACGCAAAGTCTGAAGATTTTTCGTGAAAATAAAAGCTGCATTAACTTGACCGAGATGATCCTATCTTCTCAAAATTTCACACATTTGATGAGAGTCCAGCCCTAAAGACATCTACTGACTTATATTTAATCTAACTGATAGCGCCACCTAGTAGCAATTTTTTTTCTTACGAATTTTCTTCTACGTTTTTCTCCAAACACGTTAACTGGACCTACCTCATATTTGCTCAGATGAGGGTTTCGGCCTTCATGATGTCACAACACGAAGTTTGTGAGTTTTCGCGAATTGCTGTGGGTGTGGCTAAGCGCTGTTCGCCATGAAAATAACGCCAGTTTTGAGGGTCTAAACATGCACAGAAACTCATGAAACTTGGCACACACATCTGGCCTGGTAAAATGAGCAATATTTTATTGTTGATTGTGCTATTTTTACAAAAATGACTCAATAGCGCCCCCTAGAAGTTTTTAACGAAGCAGCCCCGGTTGTACGTTTAAGCAAGAACGACGAATATTTTTAGGTGTATGAGGGAGCCCAAGACCTACAAAAAAGTCTCTTGGACCCATATGCTAAAATGAACAGGAAGTGAGCTACGAATTTTTGAATGTCCCATTTTTGACAATTTTTGCACATTCACAGGGGGCAGACTTTTGCCCACTTCTCCTACACGTTTCATCTGACTGAGTTAAGACTTGACCTGGACCATGTCAAGTCCTGAGCCAACGACAGGGGGAAAAATCTTGACCTTTCGAAATACTATATGATGAAGGCGGGGCATCAAAATTTGTGTTTCGCACTGAAAAAGGATATGCTTAATAACTCCCCGGTACATGCTCCAAAAAATCCCAAACTTGACATGTATGTTTATCGTCAAGGCCTGAAGCTATCTCTATGACAACATTCAGTTATATATGCAGCGCCACCTAGCCCTTGAGGCATAAAGAAAAAATACCCCACATACGGTATTTTGTACAAAAAATGTAAACTCATTCTAAGTGTGATAACTAAGTCATTTATGAATATTCTTTTAGTTTCCACCACTCAAAATGTTCACTGGCATCAGACTTATACAAACATATATATATTTTTATTTATTTTTGATAGCCTCTGTGGACATTAAAAGCAATATCGTGAATGAAGGATATGCTTAATAACTCCACGGTACATGCTCCAAAAAAAATCCCACACTTGACATGTATGCTTATAATCAAGGCCTGAAGGTATCTCGATGACAACATTCAGTTATAAATACAGCGCCACCTAGCCCTTGAGGCTTATATAAAAAAAAAAACCCACATACGGTATTTTGTACAAAAAAATTTAAACTCATTCTAAGTGTGATGACTAAGTCATTTCTGAATATTCTTTTAGTTTCCACCACTCAAATTGTTCACTGGCTTCACACCGATCCAAACGTATGTACGTTTCCATTTTGTTTTATTCATTTTTGATTGCCCCTTTGGACAATAAAAGTAACATTGTGCAATGAGTACAACGAGCGATGATGTATATATACACTTTTACAAAAAATATCAATCAGGGCAACTCATTGCCTAAAAATAAAAAAGGACGCTGATTTTTGCAGGTCTTAACAATCACCAAAACCCGTTGAGCTTGACACACACTGGCAAAAAAAATATTCTACATGTAAACGTTTATTATGCCATTTTCAAAGAAATTTTGCTTCCAATATGCCAGTACCCCAACGTGCCAGTACCCCAACGTGCCAGTACCCTAACGTGCAAGTACCCCAACGTGCAAGGACTCCAACGTGGGCCGGGCTGCGAGGGCCCTTTATAGCTGCTTGCAGCTCTAGTTTTGTTTTGTTTTTTTGTTCCACCATCGGTGCTTGCCCGCCCGACTCCGCGGCTCCGGCGTACACTTGCAACGTATCGCCGGACTCAAGGTTGTGCACCTAAGCCGCGCACCTCACCTGCTATTCGGTGGCGCTCCGCCGCAGTGCCAACGCACCTCCAACGGCTGGCCTTCCCCGTACGCAGGCGCGTACTGACCGAGCTGCAACACCTGAACTCGGACAGCTGCCCGGCAGAACCAACCTCGCCGGGTCGCCGACCAATCAAGGGACGAGTCGCGCAACTACGTCAGGCCCCTGGAGCGGCTTCCCCGTGCTCACCTGTGGAATAAATCCTTTTTTTTTATTTTCTTGCCTTTTTGGAACGAACATTGACTATTTTTCCCCCTTTTGTTCAAGACCTTTCTGCTCATTCGACGCAAACGATACTCGTAAGTCTGCATTTGATTCCCAAATTGGTACCACTGCGTGCAACTTACGTTTGAAACATATCACAGATCTGGCAGGTCAAATTTCTCTTTTCCTTGTTTCCTCATTCATTCGCATTCCTTCCTTATTTTCATTCGCTTTATTTTGTTTCTTTTCTTCTGACGGTAGAATAGATAGGCAGTGTTTTGATTCTGTAGTGTAGCAATCGTGAATAAATGCATGTTTTATGAACTCTATTCCGCCTAAGTCATCTGTGTTTCCGAGTGGATTATTATTCTTTTGTTAGTACAACGAACCACTGAATATCGAGTGTGGCGACTTTAGATTATAAATGACTGATGAAAGAAGGATTTTGGTCGTTGTTTGCTCCTGTTAACCCAAAGCAAAACCAACGTGGTGCCCCAGAGGTTATCGAGGTAAATATAATTTACCTCTGTAACGTCCAGATTATTAATTCGTCCAAAAGACGACCCAATTATCGCTACAGATGTAACGATATCCAAACATCATGATACAATATTATCACGATATGAAGGTCACAATACAATAATTATCACGATATTGTGGGGGAGTTGGCAATATTTAAAAAAGATCACAATATTGTAAAAAAAAAAGAGCTCATTCGGAAAAAAAGCACAATATTGTGCTTTTGTACATAACAGCAATGCATATAATAGGGGTGTGCTCAAAAAATCGATACTGCAATATATCGTTGCGGGCCTCATTACAATACACGTATCGATACACAGGCGTCAGAATCGATATTGCTCGGTAACTTTAAATAGGCAGTTAACGTTTGCCTTTGCAGCTTGCATTGTACCTAAAAAATAAAAACCAGCAGCGTCTTTGAAAATTTTTGACTTTTCGAAATACTATATGATGAGGGCGGGGCATCAAAATTTGTGTTTCGCAATGAAAAAGGATATGCTTGATAACTCCCCGGTACATGCTCCAAAAAATCCCAAACTTGACATGTATGTTTATCGTCAAGGCCTGAAGCTATCTCTATGACAACATTCAGTTATATATGCAGCGCCACCTAGCCCTTGAGGCATGAAAAAAAAATACCCCACATACGGTATTTTGTACAAAAAATGTAAACTCATTCTAAGTGTGATAACTAAGTCATTTATGAATATTCTTTTAGTTTCCACCACTCAAAATGTTCACTGGCATCAGACTTATCCAAACATATATATATTTTTATTTATTTTTGATAGCCTCTGTGGACATTAAAAGCAATATCGTGAATGAAGGATATGCTTAATAACTCCACGGTACATGCTCCAAAAAAAATCCCACACTTGACATGTATGCTTATAATCAAGGCCTGAAGGTATCTCGATGACAACATTCAGTTATAAATACAGCGCCACCTAGCCCTTGAGGCTTATATAAAAAAAAAACCCACATACGGTATTTTGTACAAAAAAATGTAAACTCATTCTAAGTGTGATGACTAAGTCATTTCTGAATATTCTTTTAGTTTCCACCACTCAAATTGTTCACTGGCTTCACACCGATCCAAACGTATGTACGTTTCCATTTTGTTTTATTCATTTTTGATTGCCCCTTTGGACAATAAAAGTAACATTGTGCAATGAGTACAACGAGCGATGATGTATATATACACTTTTACAAAAAATACCAATCAGGGCAACTCATTGCCTAAAAATAAAAAAGGACGCTGATTTTTGCAGGTCTTAACAATCACCAAAACCCGTTGAGCTTGACACACACTGGCAAAAAAAATATTCTACATGTAAACGTTTATTATGCCATTTTCAAAGAAATTTTGCTTCCAATATGCCAGTACCCCAACGTGCCAGTACCCTAACGTGCAAGTACCCCAACGTGCAAGGACTCCAACGTGGCCCGGGCTGCGAGGGCCCTTTATAGCTGCTCGCAGCTCTAGTTATTATTCTTCTTCTTTATTCTCCGCAAACAATCGCGATTTTGGGTACCTAAACATTCACGAAAACTCACCGAACTTTGCACACTCCTCAGGCCCGGCGAAAAATTTGATATTATTAAGTCGTCATAACAATGCGACTCGATAGCGCCCCCTAGCGTAGAAAAATAAAAACCAAGCCCGGCACGTTTGAGCTAGAGCAACAAAAATTGGCAGGCACGTGTAGCACCCCGAGACGCACAAAAAAGTGTATTGGGACCATGTAGCTAAAATGTACAGGAAGTGAGCTATGAATTTTTTTATGTCCAATTTTGGCCTATTTTGGCACATTCACTGTGGTCATGCTTTTTCCCCCTTTGCAAACATTTTTCATCCAATTGACTTCAAACTTGGCATTTATCATCTCAAGACCTGAGAGAACAACTGGGCAAAACATCTTGCCATTTTGAAATACTATATGACGGGGGCGGGGCATCAAATATTGCCTTTAAAATTTCATTTGTCCAGAAAGAGCAAATGCTTAATAACTCCCATGTTCAAGCTCCAAAAAATCTCAAACTTCTCAAGCAACGTAATAGTCACGGCCTGAAAACATCTATATGATAAAATTCAGTTATACATATAGCGCCACCTAGTGGTTACAATAAATGTCATACTTTACGTTTTTAGCTACTGTGCTGAGCTTGTTGAAGGGATCCATTTGAAAATTGGTCAGAAAAGCCTTAAGAATGTTGATCATGCCCCACACCGAATATTGTAACTTTTCGCCAAAGGGCGTGGCCGCTACGGTGACGCAAAGTCTGAAGATTTTTCGTGAAAATAAAAGCTGCATTAACTTGACCGAGATGATCCTATCTTCTCAAAATTTCACACATTTGATGAGAGTCCAGCCCTAAAGACATCTACTGACTTATATTTAATCTAACTGATAGCGCCACCTAGTAGCAATTTTTTTTCTTACGAATTTTCTTCTACGTTTTTCTCCAAACACGTTAACTGGACCTACCTCATATTTGCTCAGATGAGGGTTTCGGCCTTCATGATGTCACAACACGAAGTTTGTGAGTTTTCGCGAATTGCTGTGGGTGTGGCTAAGCGCTGTTCGCCATGAAAATAACGCCAGTTTTGAGGGTCTAAACATGCACAGAAACTCATGAAACTTGGCACACACATCTGGCCTGGTAAAATGAGCAATATTTTATTGTTGATTGTGCTATTTTTACAAAAATGACTCAATAGCGCCCCCTAGAAGTTTTTAACGAAGCAGCCCCGGTTGTACGTTTAAGCAAGAACGACGAATATTTTTAGGTGTATGAGGGAGCCCAAGACCTACAAAAAAGTCTCTTGGACCCATATGCTAAAATGAACAGGAAGTGAGCTACGAATTTTTGAATGTCCCATTTTTGACAATTTTTGCACATTCACAGGGGGCAGACTTTTGCCCACTTCTCCTACACGTTTCATCTGACTGAGTTAAGACTTGACCTGGACCATGTCAAGTCCTGAGCCAACGACAGGGGGAAAAATCTTGACCTTTCGAAATACTATATGATGAAGGCGGGGCATCAAAATTTGTGTTTCGCACTGAAAAAGGATATGCTTAATAACTCCCCGGTACATGCTCCAAAAAATCCCAAACTTGACATGTATGTTTATCGTCAAGGCCTGAAGCTATCTCTATGACAACATTCAGTTATATATGCAGCGCCACCTAGCCCTTGAGGCATAAAGAAAAAATACCCCACATACGGTATTTTGTACAAAAAATGTAAACTCATTCTAAGTGTGATAACTAAGTCATTTATGAATATTCTTTTAGTTTCCACCACTCAAAATGTTCACTGGCATCAGACTTATACAAACATATATATATTTTTATTTATTTTTGATAGCCTCTGTGGACATTAAAAGCAATATCGTGAATGAAGGATATGCTTAATAACTCCACGGTACATGCTCCAAAAAAAATCCCACACTTGACATGTATGCTTATAATCAAGGCCTGAAGGTATCTCGATGACAACATTCAGTTATAAATACAGCGCCACCTAGCCCTTGAGGCTTATATAAAAAAAAAAACCCACATACGGTATTTTGTACAAAAAAATTTAAACTCATTCTAAGTGTGATGACTAAGTCATTTCTGAATATTCTTTTAGTTTCCACCACTCAAATTGTTCACTGGCTTCACACCGATCCAAACGTATGTACGTTTCCATTTTGTTTTATTCATTTTTGATTGCCCCTTTGGACAATAAAAGTAACATTGTGCAATGAGTACAACGAGCGATGATGTATATATACACTTTTACAAAAAATATCAATCAGGGCAACTCATTGCCTAAAAATAAAAAAGGACGCTGATTTTTGCAGGTCTTAACAATCACCAAAACCCGTTGAGCTTGACACACACTGGCAAAAAAAATATTCTACATGTAAACGTTTATTATGCCATTTTCAAAGAAATTTTGCTTCCAATATGCCAGTACCCCAACGTGCCAGTACCCCAACGTGCCAGTACCCTAACGTGCAAGTACCCCAACGTGCAAGGACTCCAACGTGGGCCGGGCTGCGAGGGCCCTTTATAGCTGCTTGCAGCTCTAGTTTTGTTTTGTTTTTTTGTTCCACCATCGGTGCTTGCCCGCCCGACTCCGCGGCTCCGGCGTACACTTGCAACGTATCGCCGGACTCAAGGTTGTGCACCTAAGCCGCGCACCTCACCTGCTATTCGGTGGCGCTCCGCCGCAGTGCCAACGCACCTCCAACGGCTGGCCTTCCCCGTACGCAGGCGCGTACTGACCGAGCTGCAACACCTGAACTCGGACAGCTGCCCGGCAGAACCAACCTCGCCGGGTCGCCGACCAATCAAGGGACGAGTCGCGCAACTACGTCAGGCCCCTGGAGCGGCTTCCCCGTGCTCACCTGTGGAATAAATCCTTTTTTTTTATTTTCTTGCCTTTTTGGAACGAACATTGACTATTTTTCCCCCTTTTGTTCAAGACCTTTCTGCTCATTCGACGCAAACGATACTCGTAAGTCTGCATTTGATTCCCAAATTGGTACCACTGCGTGCAACTTACGTTTGAAACATATCACAGATCTGGCAGGTCAAATTTCTCTTTTCCTTGTTTCCTCATTCATTCGCATTCCTTCCTTATTTTCATTCGCTTTATTTTGTTTCTTTTCTTCTGACGGTAGAATAGTTAGATAGGCAGTGTTTTGATTCTGTAGTGTAGCAATCGTGAATAAATGCATGTTTTATGAACTCTATTCCGCCTAAGTCATCTGTGTTTCCGAGTGGATTATTATTCTTTTGTTAGTACAACGAACCACTGAATATCGAGTGTGGCGACTTTAGATTATAAATGACTGATGAAAGAAGGATTTTGGTCGTTGTTTGCTCCTGTTAACCCAAAGCAAAACCAACGTGGTGCCCCAGAGGTTATCGAGGTAAATATAATTTACCTCTGTAACGTCCAGATTATTAATTCGTCCAAAAGACGACCCAATTATCGCTACAGATGTAACGATATCCAAACATCATGATACAATATTATCACGATATGAAGGTCACAATACAATAATTATCACGATATTGTGGGGGAGTTGGCAATATTTAAAAAAGATCACAATATTGTAAAAAAAAAAGAGCTCATTCGGAAAAAAAGCACAATATTGTGCTTTTGTACATAACAGCAATGCATATAATAGGGGTGTGCTCAAAAAATCGATACTGCAATATATCGTTGCGGGCCTCATTACAATACACGTATCGATACACAGGCGTCAGAATCGATATTGCTCGGTAACTTTAAATAGGCAGTTAACGTTTGCCTTTGCAGCTTGCATTGTACCTAAAAAATAAAAACCAGCAGCGTCTTTGAAGTTAATTGCCTTCAATTAATGCAAAAATAGCTCACCAGGGATTGGACACTGTGTCCTTCTAAGATGAATGAAAGCAAGGAAGAATATCAACATTTATTTACTGATAAACTTAACATGGCACGTGTCTTAATGTACCAATTTTTGTATATTTTGTTTAAAAACTAAACAGTGTGTTACATGGAAAACATGCTGTTTTTATTTCCCCAAATATTTCAAATAAGCACGTTTTAGAGCTGTAATATTAATACTTTGATATTTTTGCTCATATTGGTTCATGCCTATTAATAAATGTTCCCGATGTATCTGTGAAAGCTGCTCCTTGCTCTGCAGTGCGTGCACATTTAGACCAGGCATGCCGCTAGGTGGTAAGCCAGAAGAGCTGCTAACAAAAATATTTTTGTCAGTCAGCATAACAAACATATCCTTTAGGTATACATATGACTGTTATTATAAAATGGAAGAAAATGTATGTAATATATCGGGATACTTATCGCCTTGAAGATCAAGTATTGGGATACATATATATCGCGATACGTATCGTCAGGTTTGTGGCAATACCCAGCTCTAGCATATAAACAACCTACAATCTCTAATAACAATTTTGAGGCACTTACTTACTAATGCAAGCACACATTGACCGCTTCACAAGCAAATTGGGTTCCCTGACATTTGACAATTAGCATAGATTTTAAACATAGAAGGCCAAAACATCCATAATGAAAATTAAATTACACTAATAAACTAGCCACTAGAGGATGCTAGAACTGCACAAATGGAAATCAACCTCTTTTTAACAGATATGTTCCTTTTAAATATTGTGAACATGACGACGACGATATTGTGGCAGTTTTAATATCACGATATCACGATATTGCCCTTATTGTGACATCCCTATTCTACAACGGATCAAGAATTTACTTTTTTCCTGACTACAGTCCGGATGTCAACAAATGGCGCGCAGCCTTCTCCGAATCTAAAAGGAAGCTCCACGCCGCAAAGATCCAGTTCCACTCTACTACCCGGCCACTCTGCAGTTTACACACAACAGGAAACGAATGAGGTTCACCAATTGTGGTGGCGCTGACTTACGTCAATGAAAATGTGTCTGTCAATCACGGTAGCTCCATTTCACAAGCTCCAGATGATAGTGACTGAGGTAAAGCTACTGATTGTGTCAAAACATGAATAACCGACTGAAAGGACGGTAATGTTATTAGATGCTTCATTTACTTATTTTATTAGTTTTATTTTATTTGTTAAAATACGTTTTTTGTTTGTTTGTTTGTTTATTGTGGACGTGGCAGGGGATATTTTTTGTTAATTTGTGAGTACAGTCAAACCTCGGTTTTTCGAACATAATCAGTTCCAGAAGGTTGTTCCAAAAGCGAATTGTTTGAAATCCGAAACAATTTTTCTCATTATAATTGTCAATAATTTTAATCCGTTCCAAGTCTAAAAAAACTTTTTACAAGTATTTATTTATTTATTTATTTTTAACTAATTTACACCACAAACTGCACTCTATACTGTTTACCATATATAGAAAAGGGTAGAAATAGACACGGTTTTATTTTAAAAGAAGATATCCTATCTAAAATGATGAAAAAAAAGAAAAACAAAATGCACTTGCTTTCTTTGGACCCATGATTAGCGGCTAAGGCTCGATGCAAAAAAAAAAAAAAAAAAAAGTCAAATTTGCGTAAATAACAATGAACAGGTCTGCTCCGAAGGAACTTTGAACACGAATGTGCTACGGAGGAAGCATCCTGGGCATTCGAGTTAGCTCGGCTCCCGAGTGAGTCGCGTTCAGGTACGCTCGGCTTTCTCTCCCGAGTGAGTCGCGTTCAGGTACGCTCGGCTTTTTCTCCCTAGTGAGTCGCGTTCAGGTACGCTCAGCTTTTTCTCCCGAGTGAGTCGCGTTCAGGTACGCTCGGCTTTTTCTCCCGAATGAGTCGCGTTCAGGTACGCTCGGCTTTTTCTCCCGAGTGAGTCGCGTTCAGGTACGCTCGGCTTTTTCTCCCGAGTGAGTCGCGTTCAGGTACGCTCGGCTTTTTCTCCCGAGTGAGTCGCGTTCAGGTACGCTCGGCTTTTTCTCCCGAGTGAGTCGCGTTCAGGTACGCTCGGCTTTTTTCAGTTTGGTCGAGAGACGATGTTTTTGGACGAGTTCTGAGACATAAAATTCCCAAATTTTCTGGTCGAAAACCGATTCGGTCGAGAACAGAAGCGTTCGAAAAAAACGAGGTTTGACTATAAATAAAACTGCCATGCCTTGTCTTTTCAGAATATTTGTGAACTACAGTAGATTATCCTGACCAATTGTAACTCTAGATCGGTTAATATTGTCCGTCCATCCGTCCATTTTCTTAAAACCGCTTACCCCTTACAAGGGTGGCGGGGGTGCTGGAGCCTATCCCAGCTGGCTTCAGGCAGTAGGCGGGGTACACCCTGTGCTGGTTGCCAGCCAGTCACAGGGCACACAGAGACGAACAACCATCCTGTCATGATGGTGTCATGAAGGGGTGATGTTTTTGTCTCATCAGATGTTTTTGTTGCATCATCAAGTTTCAACTGAAGTGACGTTTGAGTTCATGTCTTGTTAGTTTGGGTTCATGACCGTGAGGGCAAGTGTCAGGTACTGATGTAACAATGTCTGTTAGGTACTGATGTAACAAGTGTCTGTTTACAAAACGTGATGTTTTGTGATGTCAACCTTTAATCCTTTAGGTGATGTCTGGACCTATGTGATGTCGTTCTTTCGTCCTTAACGATTCACTGTCTGTAGGTGCAGTCTTGAGAATTGTGTGTGGTTTCCCGGATTATTGTCCACCTGTCCTGTGTACAGCCTCTCTGAGTTTCTGCCTCTCGATATGAATAAATAGATAAAATCTTATTTGTGTCTGCGCCTTTGGGATCCAAACCTCTCAGTACACAACACATCCACACTCACAAGCACACCGAGAGACAATTCAGAACGCCCAATTAACCTGCCGTGCATGTCTTTGGAATGTGGGAGGAGACCGGAATACCAGGAGTAGACCCACGCAGGCACGGGAAGAACATGCAAATTCCACCCAGGAAGGCCGAAGCCGAGACTCGATCTTGCGTCCTCAGCCCTGGGAGGCGGTTTTCTGTTTCCATCCCAATTGTGTCGTACACTTAACACTCAATTTCAGCGGAGACGAGAATGACCCTATAACGAATCAACTCTTCCCCCACCCCGTAAGAAACTGTGGAGTAGTCATCCCAAGCACACCACAGTAGAGGGAAGATACAAGTTGATCGGTGAAGTCACAGTTAAAACGTCAGGGCTATTTGTATGGAGTTAAATCATGCCAAAACCCCATAAACACAAAAAACGTGATCTACGTTCACAAAACCTGATCTAAGTGCACAAAGAAGCATATCTTCAATTACAACAACAAAATGTTGCGTACGTAAAAAGCAATTCTACAATTACGGATACAACTCACGTGACTTTTGGCAGTGATATTCTGCCGAGCAGTTTTACGTGCCGAAAACCCATGATGCACACGCGCAAAGCCAGTAAACTTTACAGCAGAGGGCGCTGTTAAATCAGCGGTGTATTGAGAGAGCGTTTGGCCAACTCGTTGAAGAACTACTACGCTGTGATTGGTCAACTGCTGGTCACATGACATATGGACGCCTTGTTACCATGCCGCTGTGATTACGTAACGTGTTGCATTGGCCGTTTATGGTGTTCAAAATCACAAAGACTTAATCTAAAGTCTTTAAAAAAAAAAAAAAAAAAAAGTAACACGGCCCACCACTCATTTGATGAGGTCGAAAGCTGCAGTGTGCAGTCCCACCTACATCAAATTGTGGTATTTTACTTTATTTAACCCTAAATCTAATCCTGCATCATAACGCCACTGCCTGGTTGTAATTGTGAACAACGCCATGCTGAGTAACACGGCATAAAGGCAATATGTAAGTGATAACAACAATAGAAACACCAATTGCACCAGCACCATGGTAACGACAAGGCGTCCATATGTCATGTGACCTGCAGTTGGCCAATCACAGCGTAGTAGTTCTTCGAGTTGGCCAAACGCTCTCTCAATACGCCGCTGATTCAACAGCGCCCCCCTGCTGTAAAGTTTACTGGCTTTTTGTTGTTGTTGTAATTGAAGATATGCTTCTTTGTGTACGTAGATCACGTTTTGTGTATGTAGATCAGGTTTTGTGTACGTATAGCATGCGTTTTGTGTACGTAGATCAGGTTTTGTATACTTAGAGCACACATTTTGTGTACGTAGATCAGGTTTTATGTACGTAGAACAGGTTTTGTGTACGTCAATCATGTTTTGTGTACGTAGATCACATTTTTTGTGTTTACGGGGTTTTGGCATGATTCTAACTCCATACTATATGTACTCTGCAGAATTGGTGGCGCATGCATGATATAGAAAAAGCTTTAATATTGTTTTAAACTCCACAATGCACATTTAACGTAACTGTATTCAGCGCCTATTTCATTTATAAAAGGTTTTTGAAAACACAAATCCACAAAAGTTGAAATAGTGCGCAGTGCAGACCTGTCTTTGTTTTTGTCCTTTTTGTAAGGTTTCCATCTAAGTGCTACTGTCGTACCCAGTCAGTCTGGACAGTCTAAAGGCATCTACAATGTGGCAGTAATGTTCGATCGCTGCCGCATTACTTCCTGCAGTTGCACATGTGGTGCTGGGGCAAAATGGTGTGCCCATGTGGTGGCACTCTGTCTCTTCAGGATCCACAATGTAAGTTATAAAATCATGACGAAGATGAAATATTTCAAGCGAATTATCAATATCCAGTAAGAAACCATGTTTACAATGATGATAGTTAAATGATCATTTTATCAATGCATATGATTGAGCAATTTATAAGATCACAAACTTTGTGGGATGTCATCATGGTAAAAAGTTGAATTGAGGCAGCTGGACAATGTAATGGGCTTTTTTTTTTTTTTTTTTGGAAAGTTTTAAACCTTGTGATTGCAGTACATAAAATAAGTTATTGTCAGTTTCACTTCATTATAGCCTGGATAGAACTTTTCCAACTTTTCCACATACTAAATACTTAATAACTCCCATGGACAAGCTCCAAAAAATCCCAAACTTCTCATGTAATGTAACAGTCACGGCCTGAAAACATCTATATGATAAAATTCAATTATACATCTAGCGCCACCGAGTGGTGACAATAAATGTCATACTTTACGTTTTTAGCTATTGTGCCGAGCTCGTTGAAGGGATCCAGTTGAAAATTGGTCCGGAAAGCCTTAGCCTAACGTAGAAAAATAAAAACCAATCCCGGCACGTTTGACCTTGAGCAACGAAAATTGGCAGGCACGTGTAGCACCCCGGGACGTACAAAACAGTCTCTTGGGATCATGTACTAAAATGTACAGTAAGTGAGCTATGAATTTTTGAATGTCCAATTTTGGCTCATTTTTTAACATTCACTGTGGTCATACTTTTTCCCCTTTTGCAAATATTTTTCAGCCAGTTGACTTCAAACTTGCCATGTATCATCTCAAGACCTGAGACAACAACTGCGCAAAATATCTTGACTTTTTGAAATACTATATGACGGGGGCGGGGCATCAAATATTGCCTTTAAAATTTCATTTGTCCAGAAAGACAAAATGCTGAATAACTCCCATGTACAAGCTCCAAAAAATCTCAAACTTCTCATGCAACTTAATAGTCACGGCCTGAAAACATCTATATGATAAAATTTGGTTATATATCTAGCGCCACCGAGTGGTGACAATAAATGTCATACTTTACGTTTTTAGCTATTGTGCCGAGCTCGTTGAAGGGATCCAGTTGAAAATTGGTCAGAAAAGCCTTAAGATGTTGATCATGCCCCACACCGAATATTGTAACTTTTGGCCAAAGGGCGTAGCCGTTACGGTGTCTGATGATTTTTCGTGACAATAAAAGCTGCTTTAACTTGACCCAGATGAAGATGAAAAATACTGCATTTAACAACAGCACTAATCTGCCGGTCCAAATTAAAATCACTGTCCACTTTAAGACACAAATTCAAAACTGTTGACTTTAGCTAAGGCACCAAGGGGTGGGCCCAAGTCAGCAGGATGAGACTCTTGAGATAAGCTTTTCTACTGTGAATTCTGTTTGAATTTGAATGTTTTACAATTCTTGAGAATTGTGTTTTCTGTACAGGTTTCAGCTGTCTGTCTGAGGGCTCCAGTGTCGGAGTCTTTGTCCAGGCTTCAGAGGGATCAGCTCCAGAAATTTGCCCAGTATCTTATTAGTGAACTCCCTCAACAGGTCCTTTTTTTTTTTTCCTTCGTTAGATGTGTTTTTGAAAACAAGCTATTATCTGTACAATTTAGTTGTAAAGTAAATAAAACTACAATTGCTGGGGTGCAAACTACTGCCATTATTTTTTTTTCCCATTCTGGGGTAAATTTGAGTTCTCTAATGACTAGGGCTGGGTATCGATTCAGATTTCCAGAATCGATTCAATTCGATTCACAAGGGCCCGATTCGATTTGATTCACGATTCACAACCATTTTCGATTCAGTTGAGGAATTCATGCAGCACATATTTTAGACAGTCAAAAGTACTAATGCTGCAAAGAGTAGAAACTTCTTGCTCTAATTTAACGCATGAGTAAAAATATAAATATTTACATTAGGAATTGAATCAATTGCAGTTACATTAATCTGTTTTATTTAACATGGCCTTATAAAAAACAATAAATAATAATTTAAATCAAATACAACCCACAGTACAAGCTGTGTAAATAAATTGACAAAAATGGGGGGTCGATATATCGATACATGGTTTTATGTATGGGATATGAAAAGGTGTATCGATACGATACCGATGTATCGATATTTTAAACCCAGCCCCACCAATGACCATACTAAATGAGAAACACTTGAAATACTATTTATTTTTTCCTCTTTGAAGAGTAGCTTTGCTCGTCAACAAACACATTTAAAGAGAGTTTTTCAATTTTGAGTTGGATATCGTTTGGTTTTATTCAATGGTGCCTTCTCGTTACTTTACAAACGGTTCCGGTGCTGAAACGGTTCTCAAATCGGGACCTGAAAAATACAAAACTTTGTCAAAAACAATACCATTTTATTTACAGCAGGGGTGTCAAACTCATGTTAGCTCAGGGGCCGCATGGAGGAAAATATATTACCAAGTAGGCCGCGTCGGTAAAATAACGGTATATGCCGTCAATTATACGCAGATTTCTGCTATTTGTGTGCCAGCCCTAAATTACGGAGCTCAATTGTAATCATATTGCTCCAAAAAATAATACAAATACAAATGGAACACGGCAACACTGAGTCCTGGACGTGTTAAATCGACCTGTTTTGCATATATTTAGTTCCCAGAATGCATTGCGTGGCACAGTTAATAACGTTATAAGAACGCTAATCCTTGTCATACCAGTAATTGAATTTTTATCGTATTTAACACGTTTTTTGGGCTATGATTAAAGTAAATATAAATAATAATAATAATAATAATAATAATAATAATATTTAAACAAATCGTAACTTTAAGTGTGTGTAAAAAATAATGACATCCAGGACGATTCCCCCGTACAAGGACAGCTTGTAAAGTTACAAATTTTATATATTTTGATTGTGGCCGACTGATTAATTAGTCCGACATGACAACTTTTTTTTTTTTTTTTTTAACTTTACAAAATCATCTCACGGGCCGGATTAAACCCCTTTGCGGGCCTGATCCGGCCCACGAGCCTTATGTTGATTGATTTACAGGGCTTTCATTCTGACCATTACATCCACAGCAATGTTCACTCACCAAACTTGTCACTAAATATAAATAGCACCGAAGAGGCCCCGGGTTTACACCGGATGCGGTTGCGGTGCGGTTGCGGTGCGGTTGCGGTGCGTTCCGGCGACGCAAGCAATTAGATTCCATTCATTCGAATGGTGCAGTTTACACCGCTTGCGTGTGCGTTGCGTGTCGATTGCGTTTCAGCTGCAGCGTGCGGCAGCTCTTCCGCAAGGATAGACCTATTTTCTATTTTTGCCGGACGCCGCAGCGGTAGGCCTCCGGCAAATGGCAAGCTAGCACAAAACACATCGAGCGGGACAGGAAGACCGACGCAGTTTCAAAATAAATTTCCGGTTACCTTTCAAGATAAAACACTCGCCAGCTCCTATTTCGCAAGCATGCTAGCAAAACGTGATGTGGGCGTCGAGGGGCCTGGAGTTAACGTGCGAGGTGCTCATTCACGGTTTAGACACCAGCGAACATGGACGAGGAGAGGTTTATATTGGAGGTTGAAAGCCACAAAATAATAAAAGTCCACCTCTCTTTCTGCTTCTCTGTGGAGCACAGACTTTCTGTGTGCTTGTCGTTGCTTTTAATGCCACATGATCGCGCGCGGTCACGCGAGACACGGCGGGAAGTGGTCGGCGACGGAGCTGCCGGACCGCAGCTGTGCGGAGCCGGTGTGGATTGGCCAAAAAATTGACGCGTCCGGAGCACGCAGTCAAGACCCACCGCAGCCGCACCGCACACGCAACCGGTGTAAACCCGGGGTAAAGCCCCTTACAGTCAAAGATTTGTCATTGTGATATAATGTCATGTGAATGTCATGTCAATATCATGTGATATAATGCGTCAGATGGGTTTGTCTTTCCAGATTCTACCCACAGCCCAACGACTGCTTGATGAGCTCTTATCCTCTCAGTCTACAGCAATCAACACTTTGTGTGGAGCTCCAGGTAAACTATCCCTAAACATTCCGTCATTTTCAACCTTGTATGTTTGCTTTGCTATGAAATGGGAATAAGATGGTGAAATCAATTTTTAGTGAATGAATAACAATTACATAAAGAGAATAAAAATGGTGTGCGTGCGTGCATGCGTGCGTGTGCCTTTGAAGACCCCACAGCTGGACCTTCAGCTTCCGAACAGAGCACCTGGTATTTGGATGAGTCGACTCTCAGTGACAACATCAAAAGGACACTGCATAAGTTCTGTGGACCTTCGCCTGTTGTCTTCAGGTTGTATCATTCACACACAAATCTTGAAACACTATCAAGATGTCCTTTGCTGGTTAAATTGTTATACGAGAATGTTTTTACAAGCTCACTTAATTCTTTGAACTACTTTATAACACACATTTTGGAAGATAATTCATTATTTGAACCTAATTGTTGCTCTTCTGTTTAAAGTATGATTCATTTAAAAGTATCACAACTCAAGATACCTTCAATCTATGAGGCACTGTGTGTTAAACATTCAAATGCTCATTTCACTGGCATCTCATTCTCCAACGAAAGGTTGAAGCCCCAGCGCCTGTATGCTGCTATAATGGACATTTTTGTCCAGTCCACGTCATCATTGTGTCATGTTGCATCATGTGCTATGGCACAGTTTAATTTGGTCTCGTTTCCTAGTGTATTGTGCTATAAAAATGGCATATGGCATCATCAAGTATTGCTATAACTTAGATGGCACTCCTAACCTTCACGGGTTTCATATTCTTTCTTCAAGAAAAAAAAAAAGTGAAAACATGCATATGGTTAACAAATTTTAACTAAATAAAGAACACAAATTGTAAACTGATATCATTAAAACAAAAAACAAACATCACAAACTATAAATAAAGAATTCAATTTAACGCAAAAAAATAACATACCTCGGTCCACTAACCAATGGTGCTAAACAATTAGAAACAATTACTTGGGAAACCCAGACCTCCCTCTCCCCAGCCACTTCACCCAGCTCCTCCGGCGGGATCCCAAGGCGTTCCCAGGCCAGCCGAGAGACAAAGTCTCCTGGGTCGTCCCCAGGGCCTCCCGCCGGTGGGACATGCCCGGAACACCTCCCCCGGGAGGCATCCAGGAGGCATCCGAACCAGATGCCCGAGCCACCTCAGCTGGCTCCTCTCAACGCGGAGGAGCAGCCTGCTCGACTCTGAGTCCCTCACGGATGACCAAGCTTCTCACCCTATCTCTAAGGGAGAGCCCGGGCTTGCGGAGGAAACTCATTTCGGCCGCTTGTATCCGGGATCTTGTTCTTTCGGTCACGACCCACAGCTCGTGACCATAGGTGAGGGTTGGAACATAGATCGACCGGTAAATCGAGAGCTTCGCCTTTTGGCTCAGCTCTTTCTTCACCACGACGGACCGAGACAGAGTCCGCATCACTGCAGACGCTGCACCGATCCGCCTGTCGATCTCCCGCTCCATCCTGCCCTCACTCGTGAACAAGACACCAAGATACTAGAACTCCTCCACTTGGGGCAGGATCTCATCCCCGACCTGGAGAGGACACGCCACCCTTTTCCGACTGAGGACCATGGTCTCAGATTTGGAAGTGCTGATCTTCATCCCAACCGCTTCACACTCTGCTGCAAACCGCTCCAGTGAGAGTTGGAGATCACGGCTTGATGAAGCCAACACCACCACATCATCTGCAAAGAGCAGAGATGCAGTGCTGAGGCCACCAAACCGGAACCCCTCCACGCCTCGGCTGCACCGAGAAATTCTGTTCTTAGAAATTATGAACAGAATCGGTGACAAAGAGCAGCCTTGGCGGAGTCCAACCCTCACTGGAAACAAATCCGACTTACTGCAATGCGGACCAAACTCTGGCAACGGTCGTACAGGGACCGAACGGCCCGTATCAGGGGGTTCGCTACCCCTTAGTCCCGAAACACCTCCCACAGGACTCCCCGAGGGACACGGTCGAACGCCTTCTCCAAATCCACAAAACACATGTGGACTGGTTGAGCGAACTCCCACGCACCCTCAAGGATCCTGCCGAGGGTGTAGATTTGGTCCACTGTTCCACGGCCAGGATGAAAACCCACACTGCTCCTCCTGAATCCAAGATTCGACTTCCCAACAGACCATCCTCTCCAGCACCCCTGAGTAGACCTGACCAGGGAGGCTGAGGAGTGTAATCCCTCTATAGTTGTAACACACCCTCCGATCCCCCTTCTTAAAAAAGGGGGACCACCACCCCGGTCTGCTAATCCAGAGGCACTGTCCCCGATGTCCACGCATATGTTGGAGAGGCATGTCAACCATGACAGCCCCAAAACATTGAGAGCCTTTAGGAACTCCGGGCGGATCTCATCCACACCTGGGGCCCTGCCACCGAGGAGCTTTCCAACCACCTCAATGACTTCGACCCAGCGCCCACCTCAGAGTCTCCAGACTCTGCTTCCTCAAAGAAGACGTGTCGGTTTAATTGAGGAGGTCTTCAAAGTATTCTCCCCACTGATTAACGACGTCCCGAGTCAAAGTCAGCAGCACCCCATCTCCACTATACACAGTGTTAATGGTGCACTGCTTTCCTCTCCTGAGACGGCGGATGGTGGACCAGGATTTCCTCGTAGTCGTCCGGAAGTCATTTTCCATGGCCTCACCAAACTCCTCCCATGTCCGAGTTTTTGCCTCAGCGACCGCCGAAGCCGCGTTCCGCTTGGCCTGCCAGTACCTGTCAGCTGCCTCCGGAGTCTCACACGCCAAGAAGGCCCAATAGGACTCCTTCTTCAGCTTGACGGCATCCCTTACTGGTGTCCACCAGCGGGTTCGAGGATTGCCGCCACGACAGGCATCGACCGCAGCTCCGGTCTGCCTCAACAGTGGCGGCACGGAACATGGCCCACTCGGACTCAATGTTCCCCACCTCCCCCGGGACATGGGAGAAGTTCTGCCGGATGTGGGCGTTGAAATTCTTTCTGATAGGGGATTCTGAAAGACGTTACCAGCAAACCCTCACAACACGCTTGGGTCTGCCAGGTCTGACCGGCATCTTCCCCACCATCGAAGCCGTGTCACCAGGTGGTGGTCAGTTGACATCTCCAGCCGTCTCTTCACCTGAGAGTCCAAACATGCTGCCGCAAATCCGTTGACACGGCTATAGTCGATCATCAAACTGTGTCCTCGGGTGTCCTGGTGTCAAGTGCACATTTGGACACCCTTATGTTTGAACATGGTGTTTTTATGGACAATCCGTGACAAGCACAGGAGTCCATTAACAGGACACCACTCAGGTTCTGATTGGGGGCGCCATTCCTCCCAATCACACCCCTCCAGGTCTCTGTCATTGTCCACATGAGCGTTGAAGTCCCCCAGCAGAACGAGTGCCCGGGGGGAACGATCTCCACCACACCCTCCAAGGACTCCAAAAAGGGTGGGTACTCTGAACAAAAAGTATGCCCACACCTTCTCTGCGCCTCTCACAGTGGGCAACTCCAGAGTGGAAGAGAGTCCAACCCCTCCCGAGAGGACTGGTACCAGAGCCCAAGCCATGTGTACCAAGAGTCTGACTATGTCTAATCGGAACTTCTCGGCCTCACACACCAGCTCGGGCTCGTCCCTGCCAGAGAGGTGATGTTCCATGTCCCAAGAGCCAGCTTCCGTAGCTGGGGATCGGTCCTCCAAGGTCTCCACCCTTGGCTGCCACCCAGCCTACTCTGCACCCATCCCCTTTGGCTCCTCCCATCGGTGGTGAGCCCGTTGCCTCTTTGTGCTATGCCCGGCCGGGCCCCATGAGCGCAGGCCCGACCACCAGGCGCTCGCCAACGAGCCCCATCTCCAGGCCTGGCTCCAGAGAGCCCGGTGACCCGCGTCCAGGCAAGGGAAACGTGTTTCCATTTTTGTTTTTCGTCATCAGGGCTTAGTGTGAGCCTTGCTTAATCTGGCCCCTCACCTAGGACCTATTTGCCATGGGTGACCTTGCCAGGGGCATAAAGCCCCAGACAACATAGCTCCTAGGATCATTGGGACCCACAAACCCCTCCACCAGGGTAAGGTGCCGGCTCACGGAGGGGCACCTCGGTCCTTCGAATGAAAACCCTTTTACTTAAGCATGGCGTTTGTTATGGACAGTCTATGACAAACACAGAAGTTCAATAGTAAAGCATCATCGGTTTCAGGTTTTTTTGGGTTGTTGCAGTCACACCCTCCCTAGTCTTACTGTCATTGACATCATCGTCATTCACCATATCCTCAATTTTGATTGTGGGACATCTTTTCTCTCCTATTAATTGCTTATGTGTATGTGTGTGTGTGTGTGTGTGTGTGTGTTTCCAGTGATGTAAATTCCATGTATCTCTCATCCACTGAGCCACCAGCTGCTGCTGAATGGGCGTGTCTGCTAAGGCCTTTAAGAGGCCGAGAGCCAGAGGGCATATGGAACCTTCTATCGATTGTGAGGGAGATGTTCAAGAGACGTGACAGCAATGCAGCACCACTCCTGGAGATACTCACTGAGCAGTGCCTGACATATGAACAGGTGCATCTTTGAATTATTTTTTGTGTCCATGTGTATGGGTTGCTTTTTTTTTATGATGATTATTTTTTTTTTTTTTGTAAATCACCTTTCACTTGTATAGCATTTTAACTGCTGATGACGCAGCATCAGCAGCAACTGGGGGTTCAGTATCATGCACAAAGACTCTTCAACATTGTCTCACGGGTTGAGGATCGAACCCAAAACCTGTGGGTTGGGAGATGACTACTCTACCACTGAGCCATGCTTCCCCAATATTTCAGCTGATCCCGAAGTGTGAATTTCTTTTCCTCGTTTTAATACAGTTGTACAGTTGTAAGCAAGTACATTTCTTTACAGTCTTTTGTAAAATTATTCACCCTCTCTACGAAGTACTCACTTTAGGGGGCTGTTAGTAGTATTTTTTTTCTGCATGCATTTATCATTTCACTGCAGTGCTGTCAAATAAAATTCAGATTGGAAAAAGGGTTAAAAAGAGGCAGTGGAACAAAATAGGTAAAAAAAAATAAATAAAAAAATAGCCAAGGGTGTGATTACCTTTGCAAGGTGCTATACTTGATGCTGGCCAGTCTTAGATTTGGTCACCTTACAAAACATTTTCTTTTGTGATATCAGAGTCCAATAACCACCAACATAAAACTTAAACATAAAGAAAGAGCAAATGCTTAATAACTCCCATGTTCAAGCTCCAAAAAATCTCAAATTTCTCATGCAACTTAATAGTCACGGCCTGAAAACATTTATACGATAAAATTCAGTTATAGCAACACATAGTGGTGACAATAAATGTCATACTTTCCGTTTTTAGGTACTGTGCCAAGCTCGTTGAAGAGATCCAGTTGAAAATTGGTCAGAAAAGCCTTAAGATGTTGATCATACCCCACCGCGAATATTGTAACTTTTCGCCAAAGGGCATGGCCGTGAGGGTGCCGCAAAGTCTGATAATTTTTTGTGACAATAAAAGCTGCGTTAATTTGACTCAGATGATCCTGTCTTCTAAAAATTTCACACATTTGATGAGAGTCCAGCCCTTAAGACATCTACGAACTTATATTTCATCTTACCGATAGCGCCACCTAGTGGCAAATTTTTTTCTTACAATTTTTCGTCAACGTTTTTCTCCAACCACGTTAACTGGACCTACCTCATATTTGCTCAGATGAGGGTTTCGGCCTTCATGATGACACAACACGAAGTTTGTGAGTTTTCGCAAATCGCTGTGGGCGTGGGTAAGTGCTGTTCGCCAAGAAAACAACGCCAATTTTGAGGGCCTAAACTGGCACAGAAACACATGAAACTTGGCACACATATCTGGCCTGGCAAAATGAGCAATATTTTATCATGGATTGTGCTATTTTTACAGAAATGACTCAATAGCGCCCCCTAGAAATTTTTAACAAAGCAGCCCCGGTTTTACGTTTAAGCCAGATCTACTGAATTTTTTAGGTATATGAGGGAGCCCAAGACCTACAAAAAAAAAAAGTCTCTTGGACCCATATGCTAAAATGAACAGGAAGTGAGCTACGAATTTTTGAATGTCCCATTTTTGTCAATTTTTGCACATTTGCAAGGGGCATACTTTTGCCCACTTCTCCTACACGTTTCATCCGACGGACTTCAGACTTGACCTGGACCATGTCAAGACATGAGCCAACGGCAGTGGAAAAGAACTGGACTTTTCAAAATACTAAATGATGAGGGCGGGGCATCAAATTTTGTGTTTCGCAATGAAAAAGGATATGCTTAATAACTCCCCGGTACATGCTCCAAAAAATCCCAAACTTGACATGTATGTTTATATCAAGGCCTGAAGGTATCTCTAAGACAACATTCACATATATACAGCGCCACCTAGCCCTTGAGGCATAAAAGAAATACCTCACTTAGGGTATTTTTACAAAAATTGTAAACACATCTAAGTGTGATAACTAAGTCATTTATGAATATTCTTTTACTTTCCACCACTCAGAATGTTCACTGGCATCAGACCTATCCAAACATATGTACTTTTTTTATTTAGTTTATTTAATTTTGAAAGCCTCTATGGACATTAAATGCAATATCGTGAATGAAGGATATGCTAAATAACTCCCCGATGCATGCTCCAAAAAATCCCTAACCTGACATCTATATTTATAGTCAAGGCCTGACGGTATCTCTGTGACAAAATTCAGTTATAAATACAGCGCCACCTAGACCTTGAGGCATAAAAATAAAAAAAAATCCCCACTTACGGTATTTTGTACAAAATTTGTAAAGTCATTGTAAGTGTGATATACTTCATATATGAATATTCTTTTACTTTCCACCACTCAAAATTGTTCACTGGCATCAGACCAATCCAAACATATGTACTTTTTTCTTTTGTTTTATTTATTTTTGATAGCCTCTCTGGACAATAAAAGCAACATTGTGCAATGAGTACGAGCGATGATGTGTGGATATATACTTTTACAAAAAAAATACCAATCAGGGCAACTCATTGCTTAAAAATAAAAAAGGACGCTGATTTTTGCAAATTTTAACATTAACCAAAACCCATTCAGCTTGACACACTCATCACACCTGGCGAAAAAAAAAAATCCATATGTAAAGGTTTATCATGCCATCAAGAAATTCTGCTTCCAATGTGCCAGTACCCCAACGTGCAAGTACCCCAACGTGGCCCTGGCTGCATGGGCCCTTTATAACTGCTCGCAGCTCTAGTATCACGATTCATAGGTCACAATTCGATTCAATTCAGAATAATCCCGATACGAATTTATAAGTCGATTGTTGCAATTTTTTTTCTTTTCTCACATTTAGAAAATGTTCATCAGTAAACTTGTACAGGTACACCGTAAGATTTGTAGGAAAATTTATTTATCTGAAATTTCAATCTTATAACTGTGCGCCACTTTATTTAACTCTTTGACTGCCAGCCATTTTCGTAAAAGGTAACCCCATACTGCCAGCTGATTTACAGAATTTTACCGATCTTCAAGCTCCACAGAAAATGTTGTGTTAGGACTATGGAAACGCAGATACTACCAAATGAAAGATTGATGTCTCATCTTTCATCTAAAAAAAAAAAGTTTGTTTCTACCTTACTCAGATCTTCAGTAATAAACAATAGAAAACAGCTTCGTTTCACCCAAATCCTCTATTTTCTTCCAAAATACAGAGAAATCAAGCTTTTTGTGAAACGATGTTATTTCATGCACTCTAGTGAATTTGGCACTTTTTTTTTGCATGAGTGATTCTACAAACACCTAAACTTCTATAAAACACTACCCCAACAATAAAAAAAAAAGTTTTTGGATTGCAAAATAACAGTTTATTTACATGCAACAGTAGCAATCCGAACAAACAATTTGGAAAACTCTTTGCAAACTATTTACACGTGCGCAACTGCGGATGTGTGGTGTGTGTGTACGTGTTACTATTTACAATTGTGTGGATGTTTCAACGACACAATTTTTCTTTTGGTGTGGTATATTGTGGAGCAGTCCCGTGCGTGCTAGGGGGATGCAGCAGGATTTGCATCACAGTTTTTGTCAGTCTGCTTCTGCATGGACTGATTTGCGTCGAGGTTGGTATGATGAACGATGTGCTGGAGAAGTTCATCCGTGATGAAGAGCTCCAGGATGTCAGCTGGCAGGTGGGAATTCAGCTCTGCTGCAGCATCCCTTGGTCCTGGTTTTGCAGCAAAGGGGAAGATGGTTGGCTGCCAGCCAACTTCATCAACTTCAAGCCAGCCAGAATCTTTGGGATCTGCAAATATACATTTCAATATCATATATTATTTCAGAGCACTCTGATGCAATGTGTGTGTGTGCATGTTTACCTTTTTTTCTTGGATGTATTGGTTGATGCACATTCTGTAAATTATAGGACGTTTACCATCAAATATTTTATTAGTGCTGTGGAGAATCTTTTTTTTTTTTTTTTTTTACCTTTGTTCTGCTCACTGTGAGAAGGGTCACTTTGGGCCCTATGAGTAGGAGCTGAAAGAAACATACAATTACAATACTATCGAAAGACTTTCCTTTTATTGTTGCGGTGTATTGAAAACGTTTTTGTTTTTTTTACCTTTCTTTGTCGTAGAACCAGCGGTCGGACGTTGCTGTGAGCACGATATATAAAATATACATTCACGTTTGGATAGGTAATTGATGTTCTAATGTATATCAGCACATTTACACACACTGCTAGCAGATCGCCCAAAAAGTTAGGAAAGTAATCTTACTAGCAATCTCTTAGCATGTTAGCGCTTACCTTCACGTTCTTTGGAGGACGAAAGACTGTCCAAGACTGTCTTGCATCGGACCCATAGTAGTCCTCATCGTCCGATGAAACGTCATCTGTGCAGACGTGCTCGGTTGTGCACCACTTTTCTCCGGTGTTAGGATCGCTAGCCGGTGGAGCCTTAGGACGTTATTAGCATCGCTAGCCGGTGGGGCCTTAGGACGTGGTCGAAACGGCCGCATCACCGCTTCAACTATGACTTAACCCCGTCATCACTGTGCTCTTGAGCACTGGTCGATGCTTTTGAGCTTTGAAAATAAGGATCAAGCGTGAGCTGATTACCATCTGTAGCCTTTTTGACTCCCTTAGCCAAGTTAGCCATTCTCTCCCCCTCAACACTCTAGCTCAGCCTCTCTTCTTCTACTGTTGTCTCCTACCCGATCTTGTCCAAAAGACTCATCACAGCCATCTCGTGGCCAGGAATACTCATTATAGTAACCCGATCGGCTTGATACTTGGAGCACAGCTGCCCAAGGCTTTCCTCCACCCGTTTCCATAAAAAAACATAGTAGACGTCAATAGACATTTATGGCGGCCTATCCTAGGATTATACTGAACATTTTTAAACGTTTTTGGCGGTCAAAGAGTTAACAAACAGGTTGTAACCTTTTTCATGTTTGAACAGCAATGAAATAAAATATTAAGGCTTAATGTTCCATTAATATAACATTCTTCCATGCTTAAGGTGTGAACCCTAGGCGTAAGTAAGATGTTTTGTTGAATATTTTTCCATCTAAAATGGATGTTTAAAAATCGATTTGGCCGTCTTTTGAATCGATTCAAGAATTGTGTGCTGTAATATCGAGATATTACAGATATTACAATATATCGCCGATATATTTTTTCAACACCCCTAATACTGTATATATATTTAATTTTTCATTTTTTAAATGTTTCAACATTTTTATTTAAAAAAAATAATTTGATGAAATTTAATTTTGAAACAAAATTTAATGTGATTCGATTTACAAACAAATTTGACTTACAAACAACCTCTCAGAACCCATTGTCTTGACGACTACCTGAATATAGATGATGCGTTTGTCATGTTTCGGTTCTGTGGGGTTGGGTTTTTGTTTGATTTTAGGTTTTCTTGTCCTTTGTGACAGCTAAGGCTGTTTGAAAGCTCCATATAAATAAAGATGACTTGACTTGACTTTGTATGTGTGATCTGTGTTTTATGTTGTCGCTGTGTCCTTCCCTTGTCTCATCAAGCTTTATGTGGTCTGGTCCACCTGTGTTTGCATGCCCTTCCTCGTGTCAACCAATCAGTGCTCTCAGCCACTTGTGTCTTGCCCAGGTGTTTCTTGTCACGTCAATTAGTGTTGGTGTATTTATTCTCCTGTCTTTTGTTCAGTCCTCTTTGGTGCATTGTGGCTGTTGCTGTGAAGATTTGCCCTGCCCGTTGATTAATTTTTTTAACTTTGTTGTTTTCGTTTTGCCCGTCAGTTCCGTATTCGCGTGACCCAGCCAAGTCGCGCCCAACCAAGCCAGGCCCAGCCACAGCAATCCTCTTTTGCTGCAGCCCAAAGTACATGATCCTTATTTGCTGCTGTCCCAAGTCCATGATTCTCGTTCGCTACAGCCCCAAGTCGATGATCCTCATTCGCTGCAGCCCCAAGTCCATGATCCTCGTTTGCTTCAGCCCCAAGTCCATGATCCTCGTTTGCTTCAGCCCCAAGTCCATGATCCTTGTTTGCTTCAGCCTCAAGTTCATGATACTTGTTTGCTGCTGTCCCAAGTCCATGATCCTCATTCGCTTCAGCCCCAAGTCCATGATCCTCATTCGCTGCCGCCCTATCCCTTATCCTCGTCCGCTGCAACCCCAAGTTCCGTCCTGGCTCCACGGCAGCCTCCAGTCCCCGCCCCGGCTCCACGGCAGCCTCCAGTCCCCTCGCCACTGCCGTACCAAGCCCCCTTTGCCTCAGCCACGTCAACCTCAAGCGTATATGGTCAGGTGTTGCGCACCCTGGCCTCAATCGGATCCACCTCAGGCATCGCAAGTCCTGTGACCACCATCGGATCCAACTCAGGCACCGCAAGTCAAGTTTTTGAAATACTATATGACTGGGCATATAATCTTACATTTCATATTTCCTTCACAACAAAAGAGGTAATGTTTAACTCCCGTGCACATGCTCCAAAAAAATTGTCTGACAATATTTTGGTACGCATATAGTGCCACTGAGTGGCGACAAGAAATGTAATCTTTTTCATTTTAATGTACTATGCCGAGCCCGTTGATTGATCTAAATCCAAAAGTGTGAGAAAAGCCTCAATACGTTGATCTTGATACTAGATATTGTGACATTTTGGCCATGGGCATGGCCTATACGGCACCACATGATTATTTGCCGTGATAAAAAAAAATACTGTAACTTAACCCAGACGATCCTATCATGTCAAAAATTCACATATTTGATGAGAGTCCAGGCCTGGAGACATTTACAAACTTATTTTTCATTATAGTTGTCAGAGTTCCGGCTCCATGAGCCCTGCCCCCCTCCTTCCTCCCTTTGTGTGTGTGTGTGTGTGTGTGTGTGTGTGTGTGTGTGTGTGTGTGTGTGTGTGTGTGTGTGTGTGTGTGTGTGTGTGTGGCGAGGCAGCTCATCAGGTAGATGAGACGCAGCTGGAGCAGCGGCCAGGTGTGGGTGATTACATTGGCGGTCTATTTAAGCCAGTCCACATCTCGGCGCCAGAACGTCTTGAGTACACAACCAGTCAGTCGTGTCTTGTTGACATTACTGCCCTGTTCTTTTTGCCCTGTTACTCATCGCTGTTCTGCTTGTCCAAGTCATCTCCACCAGCTCCAGCCTCACTTGCTCACCCGCCTGCCAGCCTGTTCACCTGCTCATCACTTGTCTTCCGCTCTTGGCCATCCCGCACCCTGTGGGCACTCCCCTGTCCGGATTGGACCACTCGCCTGCTCCCCATCTCTTTGATCATTAAAACTACTTGCACCAGACTTGCCTGTCCTGTCGTATCTGCACTGGGGTCTTCTCCGTACCCTCGCCTTAACATTACGTTCTGGCCAAGCATGGAACCTGTAGGTGCGAACCCCACCCAACGCAACCAAGCCGTTCAAGGACTGCTCCTTGAACAACATGACCAAGTCCTTCACGTTCTCCTCGGAAAGGTAAAAGAATTTTCCCAAGCATTATCATCCATCCAAGGCCATTTGGCGATATTGCAGACTCACGGACATTTCCCCTCAGCGCCTCCACAGCCGCCCGTGCACGCTCCACCCGTGCAGGCACAGGCTGCTCAGGAACCCTTCATGCCTGCCCCTGCTCCTTATTGTGGTGACCTTGGTTCATGTTGAGGTTTTTTTTAGTACAATGCTCTTTCGTTTTTGAACAACAGCCCCACACTTACGGCTAGGATCAATCAAAAATCCCATGCGTCTCGTATCATGTGCCACCCGGGAGAGAGGAGAACCCTGTCAGTACTGCGTCAGCGTTTTTGATGGCGCACCATGGGGGCCGACACACGAGAATACGTCGCGGCCTGTCCGGTATGTGCCCGTAACAAAAACTCCACCAGGCCCAGTGCTGGATACCTCCGTCCATTGCCGGTCCCCAGTCTCCCTTGGTCCCATATTGCTCTTGATTTTGTCTCCGGTCTTCCCCCATCCCATGGGTATACAGTCATACTTAATTGTTGTCAGATTCTCCAAAGCCACCCACTTTGTCCCTCTGGCCAAGCTCCCCTCAGCCACAGAAACCACAGACCTGTTAGTCCAGCATGTTTTTCATCTCCACAGCATTCCCCAAGACGTAGTCTCAGACAGAGGTCCACAGTTTACTTCCCTTGTCTGGAAATCCTTTTGTTCAGCCCTGGGCATTTCGGTTAGCCTCTCATCCGGGTATCACCCCCAAACCAACGGCCAATCTGAATGTGCAAACCAGCAACTCGAGACCTCCCTCAGATCTATGTCTCACCACAACCCGTCCACCTGGAGCACCTATCTCCCCTGGTTCAAATACGCACACAATGCTCTAATGCCTCCCTAGTCATGTCACCTTTCCGCTGCTCCTTAGGTTATCAACCTCACCCTGTTCCCCGCTCAAGAGAAGGACCTGGCGGTCCCTTCTAATCAAGCCCACATGAGACGCTGTGCCAAGGTGTGGAAGCGTGCCTGTGCCTCTCTGCTCCATTCCGCATGTCGATCTGAGGCACAAGCTAACCGTCGTCGGTCGCCGACGCCCACAGTGGGCCAAAAGGTTTGCCTGAACGCTAAAGATCTCCCCTTGAAGGTTAGCTCCCGCAAATTGGCTCCTTGATTCATGAGTCCGTACGAGATCGAGAAAGTAGTCAACCCTTGTGCGGTGCTGCTCAAGTTGCCTGCCTCTCTCCGCATTCATCCGACATTCCACGTCCATCAAGTTAAGCCGTTTGTTTCCAGCCCGTTGGCCCCACAGTCTCCTGCGCCCCCACCCCCATGGATAGTGGATCGTGGTGTTGCCTACAGGGTCCATCGCCTGCTGGACGTCCGTCGCCAGGGGCGAGGCTACCAATATTTGGTGGATTGGGTTGGTTACGGCCCTACGGAACGAAGTTGGATCCTGGGCGGATCCCGGGATAAGTCCCTCATTGCGGACTTCAACCGTCGGCGTACGCCAGGTGGCACCCCTAAGGGGGGGAGCACCTTGCGGGCACCCCCCTGTCCGGATTGGACCACTCGCCTGCTCCCCACCTCTTTGATCATTAAAACTACTTGCACCAGACCTGCCTGTCCTGTCGTACCGTATTAGTGGCAGTGCCACCTTCTGTAGAAAGAAAATACAGTACATGTTTATATCACCCCTCCGAGCAGATTAATCACATCTACCGTTTTAGGCCTTCATGATATTAAAACAGGAATTGTGTTAGTTTTCGCAAAACACTGTTGCTGTGCCAATGCTCTGTCTGCCAAGAAAACAACATTGATTTTAAGGGTATAAACATGCACGGAAACACATGAAACTGCACACTTATCAGGTCTGGCAAACTATTAGTTTATTGTGTGGTTTAAAAAATAATTGGCTCAGTAGCATCCTCTACAAATATTTAACAAAATAGCCCTGTTTGTACATTTTACCAAGATTTAATAAAAGTTGAACGTATATGTATCCAAAGTATGTCTCTTGGAGCCATTTGCCAAAATTAACTTTTCTTTCAAATTAGGCCACATTTTGGGCCATTTATCGAGGTCACATCTTAAAGCATACCTTCTATTGATTTGATATGATTGTCTTGAAACTGTGGGTGTTTCATCTTAAGATGTTCAAGGTGGAAAATAAGCAAAGCTTTTTATTTTATCGAACGCTGTTGCCGTGACCATGTGCTATTTGTTAAGGGTAAAGTGACGCTGATTTTGATGGTCTAAAATGTTATGAAAACATATGAAAATGTTATGAAAACATATGAAACTGCAAACACATCACACCTGGCAAAAGATTTGATTAGCTTTACTGTGCAGTTTGACAAAAAAAAAAAAAAAACAAAGCAGCCCCCGGTTCTATTCACCATGCAGCTGTAAGACAAGTGGGACACATACAGTATGTAACAGCTCAAGACATACGAAAATGTCTATTTGAACATTTACTAACTAGGAAATGCCATTTCTGGAGAAATGGTGTGTGAAGGCTGGAGAGCTGAATGAAAACCTGTGGAATGATTTGGAATGATATTGCATAATGGTGAATGATATAGAATGATGTTGAATAATATTGAATAATATTGAATGATGTTGAATGATATTGAATGGAATGATATAAAATGACCTGGAATGAGCTGAACATGCTAAAGTTGGAATGGTTTGAATTCATCCAGAAATCTAGAAGCAGTCGAAGGAAGAAAAATACCACAAAAGTAAAAATGTATCAGTAAGAAACAAAGAAACAAGAAAACAAGGAAGAAATCAAGTGAGAAATGGAGGAAGTGGCGAGTAATCGGGTAAATGCTAATGCTAAGCTAGCGTTAGCATTAGCATGTGTTAGCATTAGCATGTGTTAGCATTAGCATGCTAAGCTAACGTTAGCAATAGCATGCTAACTTCGCATTAGCATTTGCATGCTAACACTAGCATTAGCATTAGCATGCTAGCTTTGCGTTAGCAATAGCATGCTAACTTTGTATTAGCATTAGCATGCTAACTCAGTGTTAGCATTAGTAAGCTAAGCTAGCGTTAGCATTAGCATGCTAACTTTGCATTAGCATGTAAGCTAGCATTTGCACTTCTGGGTCACTTCCTGTTAAAACCAGTCACTTCCTGTTGAAATTGGGTCACTTCCGATTGAAACAGGTCACTTCCTGTTGAAAATCACGTCACTTCCTGTTATTAGGTCACTTCCTGGTCACTTCCTGTTGGTTTTTTTGTTTGTTTTTTTGGGGTTTTTTTTTGTTTGTTTTTATTTCACACTTTCAAATACAAAACAATGAATACAAGGTTCAACAAAACAAAAACAAATTCACTTTCCAGGGGTCATACAAGAGTCGACAATAAAACATAAATGTTTTCATATCGCTCAGACTTATACAGTGAATGATACAATGAAGGGATTGTAAATATAACTCAAATTCTATCAGAAAAACAGCAAAGATGGGAGGCGATTTAAGAAGTCTTCGTTTGTGAATAAAGAATTTGGCAAAACATAAAATTAAATTATAGCACAGTTCTTTGTTTTTGTCTCCAAGAAAAGTTCCAAATGTTACAATGTCTCTTGTTATAAGTCGATCTCCAAAATGTCTACGAGTCCAGTCTTGCACACGGTCCCAAAATACTTGCGTTTTGGCACATTCAAAAAATATGTGGTCTATTGTCTCGACACCATTCTCACAGAAAGCACATGCATTATCATCTATTTTAAATCGTTCTTTGAGTAAATCTTTAGCAGGATAAACAGCATTCAAAATTTTAAAGTGTGTCTCTTTCACTTTTGGTGGAATTGGGAGTTTCAAATAAAATGATCTTCGCTTAGTAATGTCTGATTTATCATATTTATTTCCAATGTTATTATTGTTGCTTTTACTAGGGAAAGGAGTACTAGCTAGTAAGACACTGTCTTATGAACTTGTTTGTGCATTTTCTGTCAGTGAGAGAAATCCCTTGAATATTAATGGTACCCAATTGTGGGTTGACACATTGATGCTCAAGTAGGTTTTTTGTCAGAAAAACAATTTCCTTAGGCAGCGCTTTCACCACACGTTCAAATTCAATTCTAGGAGGATAAAAACTATATCTACCACAAAATTGCTCATAGCTCAGCATAGTACCATCAGTGTTCATCAAATGTACAATAGACCATATATTCTTATTCATCCAATCTTCATAAAACAGTGACTTGTGCTAAGTATATAGTACATAATATATACCTGTTGTTCCATATGATACTTGAGTGTGGTGAGTAATTGTGTACATACAAGAGTTTCCAATACAACAATACCTGTTTATGGAACTCTGATAATTTAAGTGGTAATTTATTTATTGTAAAATCACACAGAAGTAAAATTTTTAGCCCACCTATTTTGTTAAATATAAAGTTTGTGACACAGTAGCAAATACCGTTAGGGTTGTTAAGCCAGGATTTTAGCCAATTAATTTTGAGCGTTTCATTAAAACAATCAAAGTCTATAACCTTCAGGCCACCATCCTGTATTTCTTTAACCATTTGACCTTTTCTGAGATAGTGAGGCCTGTTCCTCCAAATAAAATTAAAATGTATGGTATTAATTGTCTTAATTACTTTGTTTGAAACAGCTGTGGTACAACTTGGATATATTAGTCTTGATAGACTTTCCATTTTTGTTAAGTAAATGCGCCCCAAAATGGAGATATCCCTCTGAAGCCAAATTTAATTGTGATTTGCACAATAATTTAATTTGGATTTGCACTTTTTAAGTTTGATTTCAAAGTTTACAGTAACATTGGAATGTTGATTTTTGGATATGTACGTACCCAAATATTTAATTTCAGACTTAATGGGAATATTGCAAATTTCTTTAAAATGAGTGTCGTGGATTGCAAGAAGTTCAGATTTCTTTAAATTTAAGGTCAACTCAGACGCATCAGAAAACAGTTTGATTTTATCAATAGCTTTTGGAATTTGACTGTCATCTTTTAAAAAAAGCGTAGTATCGTCCGCTAACTGAGTTACGATTATTTCTGTACCCAAAACGTTCAATTTCCTCAGGTCTTGACAATTTTTTTAGGTAAATTGCTAACATCTCACTAACTAATATGAAAAGACAAGGTGAAATTGGGCAGCCTTGGGGAATACCAACAGAGACATCAAATCTTGGAGTGGTTCCATTTGACAATAAGACAGAGCTAGTAATATTCTGATAAAGACCTCGAATCAAATTGGTAAATTTAACTCCAAATCCAAGGTACTCCAACGTTAAGAAAATAAACTGGTGTTCCACAGAATCAAAGGCTTTATAAAAATCTAAAAAAAAAAATATAAAACCATCATCCTGTATCAGCTCTCTGTATTCAATAATATCCATTATCAATCTAACATTGTTATGGATTGATCTCCCCTTTAAGAAACCAGATTCAGTTTCTGCCACAACATTTGTGATCCCAGATTGAAGACGTATTTTAAAAATATAAGTAAGAAGCTTATAATCTGTATTTCTAAGAGTAATTGGTCTTCTGTTTTCAATCATCCTTTTGTCTTTATCTGCTTTCGGGATGGAAATAATAACTCCTTGACACATTGTAGGAGGAAGCTTGCATGTTTCAAAAAAATCTGCAACAACCTCATACAACAATTCCTTTATGTCATCCCAAAAATGACGGTAGAAATTTCCTGTAAGTCCATCTGGACCAGGGGATTTGTTAAGAGATAATCGTTTAACCGCCTGGTCAAGTTCTGCCCTCGTTATATCATTATCACAAATTTGTTTAAAGTCCTCATCAATTTTCGGAATATGACATTTAATAGTATTCATAAAGGCATAGCACTTTTGCTCTGAAAATTTTGAAGAATATAAATTACTGTAAAATTTAAATATTTCAGCTGAAATCAATTTGTCATCTACAGATTCAATATTGTTTATCATCAAGGAATTGATAGCATTTCGCTGTTTTCTTTTTTCTAAATTACAAAAGTATGGAGTATTTTTTTCACCCTCCTCTATCCACTTCGCCCTTGATCTAATAAATGCCCCTTTAGCCTTTGAAACATACATTTCATCCAATTTTAGTTGTAGGGTTTGTATTTTTTGTTTTTCTTCTTCAGTTGGATTTAGTTTGTAGCAGTAAAAGTTTAGCTCACGGACAAGTTCTATTTCCTTATGCTGAAGTTCTCTTACAATGTTTTTGCTGAAGGAAATAGAAAATTGTCTCACTTTGAATTTGAAGAATTCCCATTTATTGATAGGGAAAATCAGTTCTTCCAAAACCATAACATCAGAGAGAATGGATCTTATACCGTCACAATAGGTACCATAATTTAAAAGGTTGGAGTTAAATTTCCAATATATATATATATATATATATATATTTTTTTTTTTGTGCATTAAAATTGGAGGGGAGTTGAAGGGTGAAGACGGTGTTTCCACCCTTCCCCACCCCACCAAGAAATGTGTTGTGTGCCCTATGTGTATATTTACAAAGTGTATAGTGCAAAACTAGTGAAGTGAGTAAGAGGAGCGACCATCGGGGCCTCCCCCAACCCGGCGGGTGTAGGTGGCACGCCCGTCCCCCAGCAACCCCCCCACCCCACCCATCTGGCACCGGACAGGGCCAGTGCAGCAGGGCTACCGGACAGCCCACCGGCCACCGGAGCCCGTCGGGGCGCCAGGAGTTCTACCGGAGCGGGGCAGGCCCCAAATCCCCGCCCGGAGCCCGACGCCCGGGCCGCGGCGGGAGCCCCAGGCCCAGGGAGAGGGATGGGACGGGGGGCAGACAAGGAAGGGGGGAGGGGGAAGCGGGGAGGAGACGACAAGAAGGCGAAAGGGCGGCTGTATGGGGGGGGGGGGGGCGACAAGGGAAAAGGGACCGGAAGGCAGAGGAGGACGGGGGGGGGAGGCGAGGAGGGAGAGGCGACGGGGGGGAGGAAGGGGGAGGGGAGAGGGAACCACGGGGCACACCAGAGGCCCACCCGCCCCGAACCGCGCCGCCGGGCACGGAGCAGCGGACTGCGCCGGGACGGCACCACCCCGGGCACCAGGGAAACACCCCAACACCGCACCCCACAGTGGGCCCAGGGAGCGGCCAAGACGCAACCGCCGCCGAGCAGACAACGGGGGGGGGGGGGGCAGAGCCACCCCCGCCTGACCACGGACACGGAGGACAGCGTCAAGAAAATTGACTAACTTGCATGCAGTAACACCAAGTGTTGATGCTTAGTGCCCACTAGAAATAAATCTTAAGGAGTTAGTAAGTATGGTGTCGTATAGTGTGGTGTACTCGAGCCCACTAGCAGCAACTAGGTTCCTGACTACATAAAAATAAAAACAATCAGTTACAAAATACCAAATACAGAAGCAGCGAAAACAGAAGTTGTAACGATGTGGTGGCTCTCGTTAACAGGCAGCATTAAATTGACAAATTAAGATTAAAATATTCTATGTACCTAGACCATATTTGTTTAAATCTTGATACTTGATTTTTATTTAAGGCAGAGATTTTTTCCATTGAGATATAATTTATTAGTAGGTTTAACCAGTGGTCGATATTTAGAGATTGTTTATTTTTCCAATTAACAAGGATTATTTTTTTAGCAATAGTAAGGGCTATACGTATAGATTGAGATTGTTTACATGGTAGCTCAATTATTGTTAAGTCACCTAGTAAACACAATCTTGGAGATAAAGGAAGCCTACAGTTTAATATATCAGCGAGCTTTTCCAAGATTTTAGTCCAGAAATACAGCACTGGAGTACATGACAATATAGCATGAAGATAAGTATCGGCAGTATTTTGTGAGCACTGGAGACAAATGTCGGAGTCAGAGAGTCCCATTTTTTTCATCATATATTGTGTAATATATGTTCTATGAAGTATCTATATTGGATACGTTGCAAATTTGTAATTTTTGTCATTTTAAATACATTTTCATAAATTTGGGTCCAAAAGTCTGGTTCCGGAACTATAGACAAGTCTTTTTCCCATTTTAAAGTCAGTAAATACGTTTTGTGTATAAAAATAACATCTATTTTTGATATTTTTTTTGTTGTTATTGGAGAAAGCTTTATAATATCTTTAGCTAAGACAGGCAGTTGGAGCGTATCCTGAAGTGTTGGGATTTGTTTCTTAACCATATTTTTAACTTGCAGATAATGTAAGAAATTTACATTTTTTATTTCATATTTTTGGACCAAACTTGTATACGATATAAACTTATTATCTGAGAAAAGATGATAAAGGTGTGTAATTCCTTTCTGCTCCCATAAGCTTAAATGGAACAACTGATTATTAAGTTGAAAGTCGGGGTTATGCCAAATGGGAGAGAGTCCACAGGGCGCCAATTGGGAGTTAGTCATTTCTAATGCCTTCCACCAGGCAGTCAGGGTGGCGGCTATCATTGGGTTTTTAAAACAATTATGTCGTTGTATCGATTTTGTAATAAAGAGTAAATCTAAGAGTCTAAGATTATTGCAATCCTTCTGCTACAATTCCATCCAACAGTTAGTATCTCTGTTGGGTTGTGTCCATAGCACAAGATATTGTAGTTGATTAGCTATATAGTCGTACATAAAGTTTGGTGCCTCTAAACCACCTTCTTTATATTTACTTTCCTGAAGAGTAGATAGACTAATTTTAGTTTTTTTTTTTATTCCAATAGAATTTTATGATAGCAAAGTCCAGCGATTGGAACCAGTTAGACGTAGGTTTAAATGGAATCATTGAAAATAAATAATTTATCTTTGGTAAAACTTTCATTTTTATAGTATCTCTTAAAGAGAGAGGAAGATTATTCCAGCGCTCCAGGTCACTACGGATGCTATCCAATCATGGTAAAAAATTTAAAGAAGTTAATTCAGTTAACTTAGGTGAAATTTTAACACCTAAGTATTTTAAATTACTTGTGGGAAAGGAGTAGTGTGGATCCAGACTTGTAGGGTTCCATGAATTTTCTGTAACAGGTAATAATGTTGATTTTGTGCAGTTAATAGAGTAATCTGATAAGTGAGAGAATTTAGTTAAGTTAAATGCTTCCCCTAACGAGATAGCAGGTTCTTCTAAATAGAGTAATATATCATCGGCATATAGATTAATTTTATGTTCTATTGTCCCGGAGTGGATTCCTTGGATCCGTCTAACCTGACGTATAGCTAATGCAAGCGGCTCATAAATATAGCAAATAATAAAGGAGACATTGGGCACCCTTGTCTTGTACCTCTTTGTAGAGTAAAACTCTGTGATGTAATCCCATTAGTAGTAACTGTAGCTTTAGGAGAATCATATAATATTGAGACCCATTGAATGAATGACTCCCCGAAGCCGAATTGATTTAAGACAGCAAAGAGGAAGGACCAGTTAACTTTATCGAAGGCTTTTTTTTTTTTTTTTTTTTCGGACAAGTTCTATTTCCTTATGCTGAAGTTCTCTTACAATGTTTTTGCTGAAGGAAATAGAAAATTGTCTCACTTTGAATTTGAAGAATTCCCATTTACTGATAGGGAAAATCAGTTCTTCCAAAACCATAACATCAGAGAGAATGGATCTTATACCGTCACAATAGGTACCATAATTTAAAAGGTTGGAGTTAAATTTCCAATATTTTGATGTCGTCTGTTTTTTGTTTGGAGGTTTTAAATTCAAGGAAATAAGCCTATGATCAGTAAGAGGTGCAGCAGAAATATCAGAACTCACTTCAGAAGATAAATCAGTTGCTACAAGCCAATAGTCAATTCTAGATTTATTGTTTGCATTAAACCACGTAATTTTCTTGATGTCTGGATTGGCATAACACCACACATCCACTAAATTTTGTTCATTGCAAAATGTATTGAAAATTGAATTCGGATGACTTGCTGTATATTTGGATGGCCATCTGTCAAGGAAATCATCTTGAACAATGTTCATGTCACCTCCTACTATAACATTGTTGGTTGAATATGTTAGCCTGAGATGGTCAAGGTGAAGGTTAATTTCTTCTAGCAATAACTTATTCTGGTTGGTAGTGTTGTATCCATAAATGTTTGTCAAAATTAACTTAATATTGTCAATATCAATAATAAGTGTCATCCAATGGCCATGTTCATGTTTGTAATGGGAAATTACTTGACCTTTAAAGTTATTAAGTAAAACAGCGACCCCCGCAGACCTCGAGGTACCATGACAAAAATAGGCTCTGTCGCCCCATTGCTTTGACCAAAATAAAATGTCCTCTGGCGTTGAGTGAGTTTCCTGTAAAAGTGTCAAATTTGCCTTTTTCCCTTTACAAAATAAGAAAAAACTTTTCCTTTTCGTAATATCCCTTAAACCCCTTGCATTAATGGATAATAAAGATAAATTGCTTTTCAACAGGAACATAAAACAAATAACAAACAAAAGGAATAACCACCTATAAGAAACAAATTAAAGGTGCGTTACCTTAAAGAGAGAAGAATAAAGAAAACAGTAAAACCTTGATTGAAAAAAAAAAATGAGATCCTATAACTCACATTTAGGAATTCTATATAACCATTTCAAACAGTAACTAAGGATACACTCACTGTCCATTAATGTAGCCGTAGCCCCCTCTGTAGACCGCCTTTTCTCCAGCTTCCCGTGCACGTTGAATCTTCGGCCACACAGCAAGACACGCTTCTCTTTCATCCTTGGTAAGATCATCGGCAAACTTGATCCCGAAGTCTCGACAGATGGGGTGATTCTTGGTGGCCCGCCATAATTCCTCCTTGTAGATTCTTCGTGAAAACTGCAGAATAACTTGTCTTCGACGGCCGTCACGGGTTAATCTAAGACGATGCACAGTGTCCAAAATCAAATCCATCTTCTCCTTCCAGTGGGGCAAAATCTTGATGATGTCGGCAACCTTCTTCTTGATGTCTTCATCCTTGTCTTCTTTCAGCCCGTTGAGGCGTAAATTCCCTCTTCTTTTGTATTCTTCCAAATCAGATGCCGTTTTTTCCACACGGCCGAGCTTCTCCGTAAGCTCGTTCTGAGACTCCTTAAGTTGTTTTATCTCCTCTTCCATCTCCTTGTTCTTCTCTTTGAGGACTTTTATTTCACCACTGTTGAACTCGACTGCTTTACCAAGGTCCGCTATGCCTTGAGTGTTTTGCTTCAAATCGTTCCTGAGCTCCTCAAAGGCCTTCCTCATATTTTCCACCGCCTCCAGTATGATGTTCGTCTCGGCACTTGGTGAGGGCTCTTCTTGACCTCTTTGTTTCTTCAAAGGCACAGAAACTTTAGCAGGGGACGTTAAAGCATTCTTGGTCCCTCTTGAGTTGGTCTCCATGCTTTCTTGCATGGCGGAATCGTGAAACAGCGTTGCTTTAACAACTTTGCCACCATTAGCTTTACTGTTAGCCATCCTCTCTCAGTGTTTTACCTTGCCGGGCAACGTCCTTAGCCGTAAGGTTGTCTGGTTAGGTTGTTCTTGGCTCTAGGCGCCGAGTTTATACCAGTTTGTGAGTTATGTATTTCAAAAACAGTAGTTTTTTCAGGGTCTACTGCTCCGCATCTTCACGGCATGACCGCCCGCTCCGCCATCTTGCCTACTCTCCTCCTGTTGGTTTTAGGTCACTTTCTGTTGAAATCAGGTCACTTCCTGTTGAAATCGGGTCACTTCCTGTTGATATTAGGTCACCTCCTGTTGAAATCGGGTCACTTCCTGTTGAGTTTAGGTCACTTCCTGTTGAAATTAAGTCATTTCCTGTTGAAATTGCATCACTTCCTGTTGATATCTGTTGATTTTAGGTCACTTCTTGTTGAAATCTGGTCACTTCCTGTTAAAATCGGGTCACTTCCTGTTTATATTAGGTCACTTACGGGTCACTTCCTGTGGAAATTGGGTCACTTCCTGTTAAAATCAGGTGACTTCCAAGTCACTTCCTGTTGATATCAGGTCACTTCCTGTTCAGGTCGGGGCATGTCCTGGCAAGAATCCCAGGCGTACCTAATCAATTGGCCAAGATGGCCGCCGCCCAGGGTGGGCGACAGGGCGAAAATCCTAGGTGTACCTAATAGGGGTGTGAATTGCCTAGTACCTGAGGATTCAATCCATATCACGATTCATAAGTCCCGATTCGATTTGATACCGATTAATCCTGATATGAATTTACAAGTCGATTGTTGTGATTTTTTTTACTCAAATTTAGAATTGTATGAAAATGTATTATTAATCTGAAACTTCAGTCATAACTGTGAGCCGCTGTATTTAACAAACAGGTTGTAACCTTTTTCATGTTGGAACAGCATTGAAATAAAATATTAAGGCTGAATGTAACATTAATATAACATTCCTCCATGCTTAAGGTATGAAAGTTGAATATATTTCCATCAAAAAAAGGATGTTAAAAAATCGATTCGGCTGGCTATTGAATCGATTCGAGAATTGCGTGCTGTAGTTTCGCGATATATTGCCGAATCGATATTTTTTTAACACCCCTAGTACCTAATCAAGTGGCCAAGATGGCCGCCGCCTTGGGGGACCAGGTTGGCGAGAATCCTGGGCATATCATTTGTTCAAAATGGCCTACGTGCATGGTAAGTTGGAAAATGGCCGCCGTGCGTGGTAATTTAGGTGGTAAGATGGAAGAGCTCATGGCCTGAATTGGTGGAATATCTTGGAGTTGGAATGAAGTGAATCGGATGAAAAATGTGGAAGTAAATGGAAAATTGTCAAATGTGGGAAATAATCGGGTGCGAAATCGAGAATTGTGGGTAAGGCGTGAATTTTGGACCTGAAAAGCTGTAAGAGCTCATGGCGTGAGTTGGTGGAATATATTGAAGTTGGAATGAAGTGAATCGGATGAATAATGTGGAAGTAAATGGAAAATGTAGAATGTGGGGAATAATCGGGTACGAAATCGGGAATTGTGGGTAACGTGTGAATTTTGAACCTGAAAAGCTGGAATAGCTCATGGCATGAATTGCTGGAATATATTGAAGCTGGAATGATGTGAATCGGATGTGTAATGTGCAAGTAAATGGAAAATGTAGAATGTGGGAAATAATCGGGTATGAAATCCGGAATTATGGGTAAGGTGTGATTTTTTTTAACATGAAAAGCTGGAATAGCTCATGGCATGAATTGCTGGAATATATTGAAGCTGGAATGATGTGAATCGTGTGAAAAATGTCGAATTAAATGTGAAATGTAGAATCTCACATTAAGAATAATGGGGAAAAATGGGGTACGAAATCGGGAATTCTGGGCAAGGCATGAAAAAAATACAAGCGCACGTCACATGAATATTTGGAATAGTTTGAAATTGGAATGGAGTGAATCGGGTGAAAAATGTGGAAGTATTCGCGGGACAAAAAAGTGGGCGGAATAATAATAAGCTGAATTCGAAATGCCATTTCTGGGGAAATGGCGTGTGAAGGCTGGAGAGCTGAATGAATACCTGTGGAATGATTTGGAATAATGTTGAATGTTGTTGAATGATGTTGAATGATGTTGAATGATATTGAATGGTGTTGAATGATATTGAATGATAATGAATGAGCTTAAAATGCTGAAGTTGGAATGGTTTGAATTCATCCAGAAATCTAGAAGCAGTTGAAGGAAGACAAATAGCACAAAAGTAAAAATAAATCCGCAAGAAACAAGAAAACAAGGAAGAAATCTAGTAAGAAATGGAGGAAGTAGCAAGTAATCGGGTAAGCAATGGAGTAAAGTGAGAAGAATTAAGTAATGACTGAAGTAAGGAGGGTAGAATCGAGTAGCAATGGTGTAAGGAGTGGCAAACTTAATAAGCAATGGAGTAATAGTCACTGCTGAAATCAGGTTTTCATTAGTATACTAAGCTAGCATTAGCATGCTAAGCTAATATTAGCAATAGCATGCTAATGTAGCATTAGCATTCTAATCCAGCATTAGCATGTTAACTCTTTGGCCGCCATAAACGTCATATGACGTTTAGTATAAACCTAGGGTATGCCGCCAAAAACGTTATTTGACGTTAACGAGGAAAGCTTTGGGCAGCTGTGCTCCAAGTATCAAGCCGATCGGGTCACTATAATGAGTATTCCTGGCCACTAGATGGCTGTGATGAGTCTTTTGGACAAGATCGGGAAGGAGACAACAGTAGAAGGAGAGAGGCTGCGCTAGAATGTTGAGGGGGAGAGAATGGCTAACTTGGCTAAGGGAGTCAAAAGGGCTACAGATGGCAATCAGCTCACGCTTGATCCTTATTTTCAAAGCTCAAAAGCATCGACCAGTGCTAAAGAGCACAGTGATGACGAGGTTAAGTCATAGTTGAAGCGGTGACGCGGCCGTTTCGACCACGTCCTAAGGCCCCACCGACTAGCGATGCTAATAACGTCCTAAAGGCCCCACCGGATATCGATGCTCACACCGGAGAAAAGTTGTGCACAACGGAGCACGTCTGCACAGATGAAGTTTCATCGGACGATGACGACTACTATGGGTCCGATGCAAGACAGTCTTGGACACTCTTTCGTCCTCCAAAGAACGTGAAGGTAAGCGCTAACATGCTAAGAGATTGCTAGTAAGATTACTTTCCTAACTTTTCGGGCGATCTGCTAGCAGTGTGTGTAAATGTGCTGATATACACTAGAACATCTATTACCTATACAAACGTGAATGTATATTTTATAGATCGTGCTCACAGCAACGGCCGACCGCTGGTTCTACGACAAAGAAAGGTTAAAAAAAATAAAAATAAAAAATAAAAATAAAAAGTTTTCAATACACCGCAACAATAAAAGAAAAGTCTTTTGATAGTATTATAATTGTATATATGTTTCTTTCAGCTCCTATTCATAGGGCCCAAAGTGACCCTTCTCACAGTGAGCAGAACAAAGGTAAAAAGAAAAGATTCTCCACAGCACTAATAAAATATTTGATGGTAAACGTCTTCTATAATTTACAGAATGTGCATCAACCAATACATCCAAGGAAAAAAAAAAAGATAAACATATGCACACACATTGCATCACACTGCTCTAAAATAATATATGATATAGAAATGTATATTTGCAGATCCTAAAGATTCTGGCTGGCAGCCAACCTTCTTCCCCTTTGCTGCAAAACCAGGACCACGGGATGCTGCAGCAGAGCTGAATTCCCACCTGCCAGCTGACATCCTGGAGCTCTTCATCACGGATGAACTTCTCCAGCACATCGTTCATCATACCAACCTCTCCGCAAATCGGTCCATGCAGAAGCAGACCGACAAAAACTGGTGCAAATCCTGCTGCATCCCCCTCGCACGCACGGGATTGCTCCACAATATACCACACAAAAAGAAAAATTGTGTAGTTGAAACATCAACACAGTTGTAAATAGTAACACGTACACACACACCACACATCCGCAGTTGCACACGTGTAAATAGTTTGTAAAGAGTTTGCCTAATTGTTTGTTCGGATTGCTACTGTTGAATGTAAATAAACTGTTATTTTGCAATCAAAAAACACTTTTTTTTATTGTTGGGGTAGTGTTTTATGGAAGTTTAGGTGTTTGTAGAATCACTCATGCAAAAAAAAAGGTGCCAAATTCACTAGAGTGCATGAAATAACATCGTTTCACAAAAAGCTTGATTTCTCCGTATTTTGGAAGAAAATAAGGGATTTGGGTGAAACTTAGCTGTTTTCTATTGTTGATTGATTGTTGGTCGGTGCCTGTCGCGGCGGCAATCCTCGAAACCGCTGGTAGACACCAGCGGTAAGGGATGCCGTCAAGCTGAAGAAGGAGTCCTATCGGGCCTTTTTGGCCTGTCGGACTCCGGAGCCAGCTGACAGGTACCGGATGGCCAAGCGGAACGCGGCTTCGGCGGTTGCTGAGGCAAAAACTCGGACATGGGAGGAGTTCGGTGAGGCCATGGAAAACGTCTTCCGGACGGCTTCGAGGAAATTCTGGTCCACCATCAGGCGTCTCAGGAGAGGAAAGCAGTGCACCATTAATACTGTGTATAGTGGCGATGGGGTGCTGCTGACCTCGACTCGGGACGTCGTGAAGCGGTGGGGGGAATACTTCGAAGACCTCCTCAATTCCACCAACACGTCTCCTTTTGAGGAAGCAGAGTTTGGGGACTCTGGGGTGGGCTCTCCTATCTCTGGGGTCGAAGTCACTGAGGTGGTTGGAAAGCTCCTCGGTGGCAGGGCCCCGGGGGTGGATGAGATCCGCCCGGAGTTCCTAAAGACTCTGGATGTTGTGGGGCTGTCGTGGTTGACACGCCTCTACAACATCACGTGGACATCGGGGACAGTGCCTCTGGATTGGCAGACCGGGGTGGTGGTCCCCCTTTTTAAGAAGGGGGACCGGAGGGTGTGTTCCAACTACAGAGGGATCACACTCCTCAGCCTCCCTGGTAAGGTCTATTCAGGGGTGCTGGAGAGGAGGGTCCGTCGGGAGGTCGAATCTCGGATTCAGGAGGAGCAGTGTGGTTTTCGTCCTGGCCGTGGAACAGTGGACCAGCTCTACACCCTCCGCAGGATCCTCGAGGGTGCGTGGGAGTTCGCCCAACCAGTCCACATGTGTTTTGTGGATTTGGAGAAGGCGTTCGACCGTGTCCCTCGGGGAGTTCTGTGGGGGGTGCTTCGGGAGTACGGGGTGCCGGGCCCCTTGATACGGGCTGTTCGGTCCCTGTACGACCGTTGCCAGAGTTTGGTCCGCATTGCCGGTGAGGGTTGGACTCCGCCAAGGTTGCCCTTTTTCACCGATTCTGTTCATAACTTTTATGGGAAGTCTGGGTTTCCCTCCTGAAGCTGCTGCCCCGGCGACCCGACCCGGGATAAGCGGAAGAAGATGGATGGATATTGTTGATTACTGAAAATCTGAATAAGGTAGAAACAAACTTTTTTTTTTTTTAGATGAAAGATGAGACTTCAATCTTTCATTTGGTAGTATCCACGTTTCCGTAGTCCTAACACATTTTCTGTGGAGCTTGAAAGATCGGTAAAATTCTGTAAATCAGCTGGCACTACGGGGTTACCTTTTCCGAAAATGGCTGGCAGTCAAAGAGTTAACTTAGTTTTAGCATGCTCAGCTAGCATTAGCATGCTAACCTAGCATTAGCATGCTCGATTAGCATTAGCATGCTAACCTACATTAGCATGCTCACTTCCTGCTGATTTCAGGTCACTTCCTGTTGAAATCAGGTCACTTCCTGTTGAAATCAGGCCACTTCCTGTTGAAATCAGGTAACTTCCTGTTGATATTACGTCACCTATTGAAATCGGGTCAATTCCTGTTCAAATCGGGTCACTTCCTGTTGATTTTAAGTCACTTCCTTTTTTAAGTAGGTCACTTCCTGTTGATATGAGGTCACTTCCTATTGAAATCTGGTCACTTCCTATTGATTTAAGGTCACTTCCGGGTCACTTCCTGTTGAAATTAAGTCACTTCCTGTTGATATGAGGTCACTTCCTGTTCAGGTCGGGGCATATCCTGGCAAGAATCCCAGGCATACCTAATCAATTGGCCAAAATGGCCGCCGCCTTGGGGGGCCAGGCTGGCGAGAAACCTGGGCATATTATTTGTCTAAAATGGCAACCGTGCATGGTAAGTTGGAAAATGGCTGCCGTGCGTGGTAAGTTAGGTGGTAAGATGGAAGAGCTCATGGCAAGAGCTCATAGCTCATGGCTAACCCTCATGGCATGAATTGGTGGAATATATTGAAGTTGGAATGAAGTGAATTGGATGAAAAATGTGGAAGTAAATGTGAAATGTAGAATCGCCCATGTAGAATGTGGGAAATAATTGGGCACAAAATGGGGAATTGTGGGTAAGGTGTGAATTTTGGAACTGAAAAGCTGGAAGACCTTATGGCGTGAAGTGCTGGAATATACTGAAGTTGGAATGAAGTCAATCGGATGAATAATGTGGAAGTAAATGGAAAATGTAGAATGTGGGAAATAATCGGGTGCAAAATCGATAATTGTGGGTGACGCGTGAATTTTGGCACTGAAAAGCTGGAAGAGGTCATGGCGTGAAATGGTGGAATAGATTGAAGTTGTCATGAAGTGAATCGGATGAATAATGTGGAAGTAAATGGAAAATGTAGAATGTGGGAAATAATCGGGTGCGAAATCGAGAATTGTGGGTAAGGCGTGAATTTTGGAACTGAAAAACTGGAAGAGCATGAATGAGAGAGAATGAAGTGAATCGGGTGAAAAATGCGGAAGTTGAAACTGTACAAAAAAGTGCGAGGAATAAAATATAAGAATAAGAACTAGAAATGCCATTTCTGGGGAAATGGCGTGTGAAGGCTGGAGAGCTGAATGAATACCTGTGGAATGATGTTGAATGATATTGAATGACATTGAATGGGCTTAACATGCTGAAGTTGGAATGGTTTGAATTCATCCAGAAATCTAGAAGCAGTTGAAGGAAGACAAATTAGTAGAAAAGTTAAAATAAATCCGCAAGAAACAAGAAAACAAGGAAGAGATCAAGTAAGAAATGGAGGAAGTAGCAAGTAATCAGGTAAGCAATGGAGTAAAGAGAAGAATTCAGCAATAAAGTAAGGGGGTAGAATCTAGTAGCAATGGTGTAAGGAGTGGCAAACTTAATAAGCAATGGAGTAATAGTCACTCTGTTGAAATCAGGTTTGCATTAGTATACTAAGCTAGCATTAACATGCTAAGCTAATATTAGCAATAGCATGCTAATGTAGCATTAGTATTCTAATCTAGCATTAGCATTAGCATACAAACTTACCATTAGCATGCTCAACTAGCATTAGCATGCTCAGCTAGCATTAGCGTGCTCAGCTAGCATTAGCATGCTAACTTATCATTAGAATGTTAACTTAGCATTAGCATGTTAAGATAAGATTAGCATTAGTATACTAAGCTAACAGCATTGGCATGCTAACTTAGCATTAGCATGTTAATTCAACATTAACATTGGCATGCTAAGCTAACAATAGCATTAGCATGCTAAACTAACACTACCATTAGCATGCAAACTTAGCATTAGCATGCTAAGTTAACATTAGCATGCTAAGCTAACATTAACATTAGCATGCTAACTTAGCATTAGCATGTTAACTTAGCATAAACATGCTAACTTAGCATAAACATGCTAACTTAGCATTAGCATGCTAACCAAGCATTAGCATGCTAACCTAGTATTAACATGCTAACTTAGCAAAAGCATTAGCATGCTAACCAAGCATTAGGATGCTAACTTAGTATTAGCATGCTAACTTAGCATTAGCATGCTAACCAAGCATTAGCATGCTAAGCTAGCATTAACACGCTAACTTAGCACTAGCATGCTCACTTCCTGTTGATTTCAGGTCACTTCCTGTTGAAATCGGGTCACTTCCTGTTGATATAGGGTCACTTCCTGTTGAAATTGGGTCACTTCCTGTTGATTTCAGGTCACTTCCTGTTGAAATCAGGTCACTTCCTGTTGATATTAGGTCACTTCCTGTTGAAATTGGGTCACTTCCTGTTGATTTGAGGTCACTTCCTGTTGATATGAGGTCACTTCCTGTTGAAATCGGGTCACTTCCTGTTGAAATTAGGTCACTTCCTGTTGATATGAGGTCACTTCCTGTTGATATGAGGTCACTTCCTGTTGAAATCGGGTCACTTCCTGTTGATATTAGGTCACTTCCTATTGAAATCAGGTCACTTCCTATTGATTTTAGGTCACTTCCTGTTGATATGAGGTCACTTCCTATTAAAAATCAGGTCAGTTCCTGTTGAAATCGGCTCACTTCCTGTTGATTTTAGGTCACTTCCTGTTGAAATCAGTTCACTTCCTGTTAACTCTTTGACCGCCATAAACGTTTAAAGACGTTCAGTATAATCCTAGGATTGGCCGCCATAGACGTTAATTGACGTCTACTGTGTTTTTTTATGGAAACGGGTGGAGGAAAGTCTTGGGCAGCTGTGCTCCAAGTATCAAGCCGATCGGGTTACTATAATGAGTATTCCTGGCCACTAGATGGCTATGATGAGTCTTTTGGACAAGATCGGGTAGGAGACAACAGTAGAAGAAGAGAGGCGGAGCTAGTGTGTTGAGGGGGAGAGAATGGCTAACTTGGCTAAGGGAGTCAAAAATGCTACAGATGGCAATCAGCTCACGCTTGATCCTTATTTTCAAAGCTCAAAAGCATCGACCAGTGCTCAAGAGCACAGTGATGACGGAGTTAAGTCATAGTTGAAGCGGTGACGCGGCCGTTTCGACCACGTCCTAAGGCCCCACCGGCTAGCGATGCTAATAACGTCCTAAGGCCCCACCGGCTAGCGATGCTAACACCGGAGAAAAGTGGTGCACAACCGAGCACGTCTGCACAGATGACGTTTCATCGGACGATGACGACTACTATGGGTCCGATGCAAGACAGTCTTGGACAGTCTTTCGTCCTCCAAAGAACGTGAAGGTAAGCGCTAACATGCTAAGAGATTGCTAGTAAGATTACTTTCCTAACTTTTCGGTCGATCTGCTAGCAGCGTGTGTAAATGTGCTGATATACACTAAAACATCTCTTACCTATACAAACGTGAATGTATATTTTATAGATCGTGCTCACAGCAACGTCCGACCGCTGGTTCTACGACAAAGAAAAAAACCAAAACGTTTTCAAAACACCGCAACAATAAAAGGAAAGTCTTTCGATAGTATTGTAATTGTATATATTTCTTTCAGCTCCTACTCAAAGTGACAAACAAAGGTACAAAAAGGTAAAAAAAGATTCTCCACAGCACTAATAAAATATTTGATGGTAAACGTCTTCTATAATTTACAGAATGTGCATCAACCAATACATCCAAGAAAAAAAGGTAAACATGCACACACACACATTGCATCACAGTGCTCTAAAATAATATATGATATTGAAATGTATATTTGCAGATCCCAAAGATTCTGGCTGGCTTGAAGTTGATGAATTCGGCTGGCAGCCAACCATCTTCCCCTTTGCTGCAAAACCAGGACCAAGGGATGCTGCAGCAGAGCTGAATTCCCACCTGCCAGCTGACATCCTGGAGCTCTTCATCACGGATGAACTTCTCCAGCACATCGTTCATCATACCAACCTCTACGCAAATCAGTCCATGCAGAAGCAGACTGACAAAAACTGTTGCGCACGTGTAAATAGTTTGCAAAGAGTTTTCCAAATTGTTTGTTCGGATTGCTACTGTTGCATGTAAATAAACTGTTATTTTGCAATCAAAAAACATTTATTGTTGGGGTAGTGTTTTATAGAAGTTTAGGTGTTTGTAGAATCACTCATGCAAAAAAAAAAAAGTGCCAAATTCACTAGAGTGCATGAAATAACATCGTTTCACAAAAAGCTTGATTTCTCCGTATTTTGGAAGAAAATAGAGGATTTGGGTGAAACGAAGGTGTTTTCTATTGTTGATTACTGAAGATCCGAATAAGGTAGAAACAAACTTTTTTTTTAGATGAAAGATGAGACTTCAACCTTTCATTTGGTAGTTTCCGCGTTTCCATAGTCCTAACACAACATTTTCTGTGGAGCTTGAAAGATCGGTAAAATTCTGTAAATCAGCTGGCAGTATAGGGGTTACCTTTTCCGAAAATGGCTGGCAGTCAAAGAGTTAAGGTTGGGGCATATCCTGGCAAGAATCCCAGGTATACCTAATCAATTGGCCAAAATGGTCGCCGCCTTGGGGGGTCAGGTTGGCGAGAAACCTGGGCATATCATTTGTCTAAAATGGCCGCCGTGGATGGTAAGTTGGAAAATGGCTGCAGTGCGTGGTAAGTTAGGTGGTAAGATGGGAGAGCATGAATTGGTGGAATATATTGAAGTTGGAATGAAGTGAATCAGATGAAAAATGTGAAGTAAATGTGAATTGTAGAATCGCCCATGTAGAATGTGGGAAATAATCGGGTACAAAATCCGGAATTGTGGGTAAGATGTGAATTTTGGAACTGAAAAGCTGGAAGAGCTCATCGCATGAAATGCTGGAATATACTGAAGTTGGAATGAAGTCAATCGGATGAATAATGTGGAAGTAAATTGAAAATGTAGAATGTGGGAATAATCGGGTACAAAATCGGGAATTGTGGGTAAGGTGTGAATTTTGGAACTGAAAAGCTGGAAGACCTCATGTCGTGAAGTGCTGGAATATACTGAAGTTGGAATGAAGTCAATCGGATGAATAATGTGGAAGTAAATGGAAAATGTAGAATGTGGGAAATAATCGGGTGCAAAATCGATAATTGTGGGTGACGCGTGAATTTTGGCACTGAAAAGCTGGAAGAGGTCATGGCGTGAAATGGTGGAATAGATTGAAGTTGTCATGAAGTGAATCGGATGAATAATGTGGAAGTAAATGGAAAATGTAGAATGTGGGAAATAATCGGGTGCGAAATCGAGAATTGTGGGTAAGGCGTGAATTTTGGAACTGAAAAACTGGAAGAGCTATGACATGAATTGGTGGAATATATTGAAATTGGAATGAAGTCAATCGGATGAATGCTATGAATTTTGGAACTGAAAAGCTGGAAGAGCTCATCGCATGAAATGCTGGAATATACTGAAGTTGGAATGAAGTCAATCGGATGAATAATGTGGAAGTAAATGGAAAATGTAGAATGTGGCGTGCTAGGCCAGCTTGATCGCAAGCTGCTGTGGCTATCGCGAGACCGGTAGCGAGACTGGGAAAATCTAACATGGCGGCGCCCTGCTGCTAAAATAGAATTAGCTTTATATTTCTAATTAAACCCGAATTTAACGACTAGATAAATTCGATTTTTTTCTTTTCTAAGAAAGATCTGAAATATTATCCAGTGTGGACGACCTCGAACGCTTTATTGACGATTATTTTTAT